>NC_039367.1:13415759-13715759 GCF_003573695.1 Papaver somniferum | reverse complement strand
GTTTTGAAGATAATTTCATGATATATAAGTTTCATACACATAGATTCAAAATATCTACAGGAAAATCAGGAAAACAAATTCAATCAGGAATAATTTTTCCACCCGTCATAAAATTTCAGCAACATATTGTTGTTTTCTAAAATACTTAAAAAATATTTTTAG
The DNA here is from genome assembly GCF_003573695.1 of Papaver somniferum. Taxonomy (NCBI): domain Eukaryota; kingdom Viridiplantae; phylum Streptophyta; class Magnoliopsida; order Ranunculales; family Papaveraceae; genus Papaver; species Papaver somniferum. The sequence continues at coordinate 13,715,597 of NC_039367.1, read as the reverse complement.
GATTCCATTTTTTTTGAAATTTGACGTGGATGATCTTCATGATAGCTAATATATATGGTTAAAATTTCTAAATCCAATTCATTTTCACTAAAGAGATACACTGAAAACTCTATAACATGTTACGACTATGGTCTATCAAGACGGATATCAAAGTTCAATTTTAGTTATCAATTAATCTAAAACCCAAGCATAATTTTATATTGTTATTATACCGTAAATATTCAATAAAAAACTAAAAAAGCTTATCGTGTTTCAGCGATAATTTCTCCTTTAAACATAATGGTTCTCAAAATTATTGGAACAATTGCCAAAATTCGCCTGCAAAATAAATACGAAAAACAAAAAAAAAGATATTATGGCTGAGTCACCACCAGATCGCTCTCTTTAAGACGTTTCGTTGCTACGCCCAAGATTGTGCAATCAGTTCTTCCATGTCACGTCGCCCTTACGATAAAACAACCGAGTAAAATCTCTTTTAATATCACTCTTGCACTTTGAGAGTATGTGATACTTGTACACTTTTATCCTTGATCAAAATCAAAAGTTTTAGCAAACAAGTGATGATCACACGCTAATATTCTTTCTCTAAAATTTCTTTTTCTTTATAAACTAAAAGCATCTAGTAAAGCTCTATATTTTTTTTGTTTTTCCAACCAAAATCTTATTTTATATTCAAAAGATCTCACTGGAGTTTAATGAAATATTAATATGGTTTAATAAAAACCATTTACTCTTGTACATGAAATGGTCAAGGAATTTATGAAAAAAAAAATCTTTTATGATGATCAATAAGACTATTAAAAACAATTTTTTAATAGAAGTAATAAATGAAAATAATTTTTGTTTTAAAACATATATTTTCATATCCTTCTAGCTGCAATTTAATAGTATAAGCTGGTATTACGTAAAATATGATCATGTTCACCTTTAAAGCAGTACCAACTTTGAAAATAGATAGTTACAAAATGATACCGGTTGAGTGAGTTTATTCAGAAGTAAAAAAAGGACAAACAAAATCATTAACTAAATTAGTTCTCACAAATACAAGAGCATTGGCCTTTTCAGATGATAGAATTTTACTGAATTACTTCGTGTGTTTATAACCTTCTCCGCATCCTCTAATGCAAGTTAACAGTAAAATAAAACAAAACTTAACTTCTTGTAAACAGTAATAAACAAGGAATAGATTATATGAAGCTTAATTCATCATGTTTTTTTAGGATCTAGCCCTATCAATGGTGGGTATTCAAAATCATATGCAGGTCTACATTTAAAAAGTGTGATAATCCTGATGGATCAGGGATATGTTAGTTGGGAAATGCATTATATTGATCCGAGAATCTGTATTCTAGTAAATTTTGTCTTAATTTCCTTGGTAATAGTATACAAAGAATCAACATATAACTGATAAAGAGACATACATAAGCTCACCTGATATACGTAATACTTCTATTGCTTAGAATAATTGGATCACCAGGCTTGAGACTGAGAGATTTAGAGTCGTAAAAAATGATTGAATGTATACAAACTTCAATTTATTAGCCAATGTGTATCTTCGAGAGGTTTATTACCACAATATGAAAATGTATTTTATAAAATTCAGCATTGAAATGAAGAGCATGGTAAGTGTGTAAGTACAATCATTCATGATTTTCCAGTACCTTCTTACAGTTTGTTTAATCAATATAAGTACAAACAAACGTCTGCAAGATGCAAGTTACTAAATTACAAAGACACACCTTATGCGGTAGCACCATTTAAAATTACTAGATATATAGGGCGTTTATTTTCAGATGAACAAATCTTTTACCCGTCTAGGATAAAACTTGATTTTTTAAAAAAAATTGATTTGTAATACAAATATAACAAAAGTTACACTAGTTATATATTCAAGCTTCGCTAAAATTCATTGCAAACTTGCTCAAGAATGTTGTACGCATATAAGTCGAAATGAGGGAGATTAACAACTCATAAAAGATTATGGAATTTTTAAGATATTTATAAAAATAAAAACTAAATCATGATTCGTAGTAAGAAACTCAACAAAAAAAACCTGGAAAAACAAAACATATTCAAGTACAATTATATATATGTAGTATTATACATTTTGAAATGTAAAACTATCACATTAATCACATATATTTTTATATGTTTAAAAATAAAAGTAACCCATGAATCACATATGAGAAACAAGAAATTTTAATTAGACCTCTATTGTTTGAGATATCTAAATACATATTTATAGGTAACTAATGTCCTATGTACCGAAAGTTTCATTAGTCCTAGTGCATGTTCGAACAGGCGAAACTCCATCTTTCTCGTCTTTTCTTTTAATTTTGAATATCTATCACTAATATTTAAGACAATGTCAGACCAATCAAAATAGTTCACCTTTTTACTTCTTTTGGTTCTATCTGCATGACACTCAGTAACATAATACAGAAGAACTTCCTAGCAGAATATGCAAAGAGAAAATCAGCAACGAGACTTTGTCAAACATGGGTGTTCGTCTATTACCTCTTTTTATTTATATGCCAATGAATGTCACATTGTTTATATGTATTTTGAACGTGTCATTTTTTTTTTGTTCAACTTCTTTTGGAAGGTGATAAGGATAATGGACGGAAATCATCGGATGAGAATGGTAGAATGTTAATGATTGTTCTTTTCAAATCTCCTTTTATTATAATAAAGTCTTTTTTATTATCATTATTTTTTTTGAGTTTCTTAAACTTTTTTGTTTGTTTTGTTTACTTATTTGTAGGTTACCATTGATTCAACAACAGGTTCTATAGTTGAATTTGCTTGTGAAGCGGAAATAACTGAGTGGGTGTTGATATTAGTCTTTCCTTGTAATTTTTCATGGTTATTTTTCCACATTTTCAACCCGACACTTTTTTTGCCTCTTTGTTGCAGGTGTGAGCCATTTCTAGATGGAAGCTTAGATATAGAGAAAAATACTGTTATGTTGGGTTTGGATGCATAAATTATGATTCCAAAGAATTTATAATTTCAAGGAATCAAGTAAATTCTCGGCATGTTTGACAACTCATTCCAAGATAATCGTAGTTCCACCAAATCCCCTGGCCCCATGAATCCCATCTTTAAGATTTTGCATCCAAATTATATCTTGGTTATATCTTGGTTAATTGTTGTTGTACATTAGCAACGAAATAACAGACGTTAGATTAGACCATCTAGTTATCACATACTGATGTTCTTTGCAGCATCGTAAAAATAATAAAAAAGTCTTAAGCTCCGGATTACTTTTTTTTTCAACCAAAAGCACTTTGTAACTAACTTGTAACAAACTTTTACCAAAAATTGGGTTTGGTAAATTTTTTTCAAAGTATCATAAAAAAATAAAGAGATTGAAGAGATTGAAGAACTGTATCTTTAGCCATGATGTCAATAGCAAATTAGGCAGCTCTCTTTTTCATAGGTTAGGTATTACTATTCAAAAAGGTATTAGGGCGCAACTTGTTGCTAGGCTCCCAGCCATCTATGTGTAAATACTCTTCGTTTTTTTAGCCTTTGGTAGTTTCTTTTCGTAATAATAATAAAATAATACCTTTTTTTAGTAGTACGTCGTTGAAGCTTAGCTTGTTAGGTTTCCAACTAGTTTCTTGTAATAATACTCTTTAATAGATTAAATCTTTATTCAATTGACTCGCACAGAGCTTTGCTGGTAACCTAATTTTACTTATATTTCATTAAATATATTAGAATTAAAAATATAATTTATTATAATTAAAATGTATTCAAAACTAATTTTTGAAATATGTCTATTTTTGTCATTAACTATATCACCAGAATTTTAAATACTAATTACCGAACAGAATTTACAATTTATTAATTTCACCGTACTTTTTAAATTATGGTTTACCAAACGTCATGCCGATTTATTTTCACAGCACAACACAACATAAAATCACTTTTCTAAAACTCACACCAATACCAAACTAGCCATTAGATTCCCTCTCCCTATATACAACCTCAACCATTCTTTCAAAATTAAAATATGAGTAAACGTAACAGGGCTTTTTACTTCCCAAACATGACAGTAGTTGATTGGATGCGCATAAAATTGGTTGGATCCCCTGTTTGGCTGTTACCCCCTAACAAAGTTATGTTTGTATTTAAGAAAAAAGTAGCACTTCATCGTCCACCTGGCTAATCATCACTGACTAGCTATTCCACGTCGACCACTTGTTCTCCCGTTCCTGCAGTGTCAGTTCAGAAACCCAAAACGAAAAGAAAAGAAAACATTATTTCCTCTCTCAGAATACTCGCTCGATTTACGAATCCGAAAAGCTCTCCTTTATTTCTACTCCTTCCCCTGTCCTGTCATTAAAATCGGAACCGGAAAAAGAAAACCCTAATTTTATATCAGAGAGAAGATGAAACGAGGTCGAAAACCTAAAAATCCAGTACCCGAATCAATGCCAGATTCACCAGTGGTTGTAGATGATGTATTTTCAGTTAACGATGTTGAAGTTGCTGATGATACTGAAGAAGCAGAAGAACCTGTTGTTGCAGAAGAGCAACCTGATTCTGTTGTTCGTAGAGGAAGAGGAAGACCACCTAAGAAGAAATCCCGCAATGATGTAGAAAATTCCGATACTGCTTTTTTAAGAAGAAATTCTAGGGCTAATGGTGTTTGTTCACCTAATTTTAATAATAATGTATCATCCTCAGCTGTCCCTGTTGGTAAAGTTAATAATAATGTATCATCCTCAGTTGTTCCTCTTGGTATAATTAGTGAATCCGCACCACCAAATGTTACAAAAGTTGTTCCATCAATGGATGCAGTTGTTAAGGTATTTTGTGTACATACAGAACCTAATTTTTCATTACCATGGCAGAGGAAAAGACAGTATAGTTCAAGTAGTAGTGGGTTTATTATTGCTGGGCGCAGGGTTTTGACGAATGCCCATTCTGTTGAACATCATACTCAAGTGAAGCTTAAGAAACGTGGATCAGATACTAAATATTTAGCTACTGTGCTTGCAATTGGGACTGAATGTGATATAGGTAAAGTGTCTGGTTTATTAAAGCTTCGATCTTTTATGTTATTTTTGCAATAATATTGATGTTTGGGGTTCTGCATGTGTGTTTATTTATGATTTTAGTAGCATATTAGTAGTTGCATGTGTGTTTGCATTATGGAATTATATGGATTCTGTACCATTTTTGAACTGCCTCTGTGGAATTAGGTGTATCTTTAGTATTTGGGTTGTAAATACAGGGAGGGGAGTAGGAAGAGAGATCTTTATCTGTTCAACACCAATAAGTAGCTTGGAAGTTCTAGAATTATGATTCAAAAAAGCATGCTCTTTTTATTGAAACAAATATGGAGGCCTTAGATAAGAGGGTATCCAGAAGTATGATTTGTGTAGCACACTATCTTATTGTTGGAGTGAGGTTTATGATGCCAACAGGTTCTCGTTCTTAACTAATTAGCTCTTAGTTTGCATTTGAGTCACGAGACATGTGTATTCCTGGAAGTTATCTCTTTCAGCAAATGATGTTGGAGTCACTTGATTGTACAATCTAAGATATATATTGGCTTAAAAAGAAGTCCTCATTGTGATTTTGGTTTGTGATTGTGCAGCAATGCTGACAGTTGAGGATGATGAGTTCTGGCAAGATGTATCACCGGTTGAGTTTGGGTCTTTGCCTGCTCTTCAAGATGCTGTGACGGTTGTTGGATATCCCATTGGGGGAGATACAATATCAGTGACAAGTGGTGTTGTGTCACGCATTGAGATTTTGTCGTATGTACACGGGTCAACTGAGCTGTTGGGACTCCAGGTCATTCAAATGGCATCCACTTATTATATTATTCATGTCTTCCATCTGTTTTATAGGTAAAAGTTTTTGATATCTCTCATTTATGGTCCTTTTTGCAGATAGACGCAGCAATCAATTCAGGAAATTCTGGGGGTCCGGCTTTTAATGATAAGGGCAATTGTGTGGGTATTGCATTTCAGTCACTTAAACACGAGGATGTGGAGAATATTGGCTATGTCATACCAACACCTGTGATTACACACTTCATTCAAGATTATGAGAAAAACGGAGAATATACTGGTAGGGTTAAATGCCAAAATGAAATTTGGGTCAGCTGTAGTTTCTTTGATGTGGTCTGAGTTTACATTTCCTTATTGCAACTCTGGACATTATTCTACCTGTAGGATTTCCAAGTCTTGGAGTGGAGTGGCAGAAGATGGAAAATCCTGACCTGCGCATGGCTATGGGGATGAATTCCAATCAGAAAGGTGTTCGTATCAGAAGAATTGAGCCAACTGCTCCTGAATATAAGGTCCTGAAGCCATCTGATATTATCCTCAGTTTCGATGGAGTTGATATTGCTAATGATGGGACAAGTAAGCCTTTCTCATTGTTGTGATATTCATTTGTACAATATGCTGTTAATATGCTGTTAATATGGGTGTGATCCATGTCTCCTGTTTAGTGACATAGCTATTGTTCTGCTAAGTACTTTTTGATGCCAACCAGTGGTTTGTTCCACTTGATGGCTTGATTTATGTGATTCCATGCTCTGCTTGTTCTTTTTGAAATCATACTCTAAATTCCAAAGAGTTGTGAGAAATTAAGGATGCCAAATCTTGAATGTGACATCTGTTTACTGGTAAAATAAAGAATTCCTGTATCTCCATTTTGTTTTATTGATTCATTGTTTCTATTTAAGAATCTTTGTGTTGAAATGAACTTTCTTGTTTTCAACATATCAATATGGTCTTCACTTATATGCACTTTACATTCTCCTTCCTTTTACGCTATGATTTTGATTGGGATTTGGGAATTTGTTTGGAATATTTCGTCAATCTTTAGCGAAAAAATAAATAAATGAACAGAAAAGAAAAGAAAAGAAAAGAAAAGAAAGAAAAGAGTTACTAAAGAGAGAAGTATTTGAACCAAGCATGTTACTGGTAGAACACCTTCTTATTTAGAACTAAGGAATCACTTTATTAAGTAAAATAGTACACCTTATCTTTCTCCTGATAGGTATATTTCTGAGTTATGTTGGTTTTTTCCGTTTTGGTGTATTTCAGTTCCTTTCAGGCATGGGGAGCGTATTGGTTTTAGTTACCTTGTTTCCCAGAAATATACCGGTGAAAATGCATCAGTTAAAGTTCTACGGAACTCAAAGACCCTTGTATTCAACGTACAACTTGCACCTCACAGACGGCTCATTCAGGCACACATCAAGGGAAAGCCACCTTCATATTTCATTATTGCTGGATTTGTCTTTACAGCTGTATCGGTTCCTTATCTTCGTTCTGAGGTAGGCAAGTTAACATCTATTTCTTAAGTACATGTCGTCAGCAGGTATCAACTATTGGTTCATGCATCTAGTTGCTTGCTTAATTTTTTTTTTTTGTGATCAGCTTCTGTCAAGATTTGATACACTTAGAAATTCACACAGACTTGATTACTGAGGATAATTTTCAGAATGCGGACATAGTCCTCATCCATCCGTAGATTCGTTTCCGCTTGGCCCTTCAATCGCTTAAAACTCATTCCAGAAATTGAGACTTCACCATCATTGCTCTGTTTTCATATTCCTAAAGGACTTCATGAGCTTGAATTTGGGTGGTAATTTATTGAGTTTTTTTTTTTTTTGATTGGGTTCTTAAGTATCGGTTTGAGGCGGGACGACTTTTGGTATGGTTTGCTTTGTCACGTTTATCAACCAACTAGAGCAAATTAGAATTATGCTTAACTAGTAGCCCTTTGTTTTGCTCTAGTAATATGTATTAGTAGTCCTGATATGAAAAGGTTGCATATGGTTCTGTTTCCACCTTATTTTTCCAACAGAGCCCCGACATCTCAAGTCTCAGTAGCAATCCAGTACACATAAATATTAGATTCAGTTTTAGGCGAGCATCTTCTTTTATATTTTTTTACTTGGGTTACACCCTTACTCAGTGAAGGAACCCCCAAGAGGCTAAGACCACATCTTATTCTTTAAGTAAAAACTTATATTATTTAATTTTGATAAAGTGTTATCAATAGATAATTTATAAGTAATGACCTAGGGAGCGCACACCTAAAAACTCGCATAACCTGTGTTATTTATCAAAATCTATCAGTACGGGAAGGATTACGAGTATGATGCACCAGTCAAGTTGTTGGAAAAACATTTGCATGCAATGGCACAAACAGAAGATGAACAGCTGGTGGTGATCTCTCAGGTTATCTTCTCTCTTTTCTTTAGCCTAGCTTCCATGAGCTGTTGAATCATTCTGTTAATCTTACTCTTCAAACTCATTGAAGGTTAATTTGGCAAATATCTGGCAGGTGCTTGTGGCTGATATCAATATTGGGTACGAGGAGATAGTCAATACCCAGGTGAGGAACTCTTCTAGTTTAGCGTAGAGGTCATGTTGTTTAGTAGCTTATCCCCCACATTATGTGATGTTACTTTCTGAAAGCCTTATAAGTTCATGCTTTTAGGTTCTTGCTTTCAATGGTAAACCTGTAAAAAATCTGAAAGAGTTGGCACAAATGGTGGAGAAATGCAATAGTGGATTTTTGAAATTTGAACTAGAGTACCAACAGGTGTGTTCTCTCTTTCTCTCTAAATGCATGTGTGTGTGTATAGACACTGCTAGTTGTACTAGAATGTGTAAAGTCTATACTGCTAGTTGTATTTCCTAGATAGGTGTCTTCGTGCCCCTATTGCTCTCCATCTCTAACATATGACTTCACTTTTTTCATCTGCAGATAGTGGTCCTACAGACTAAAACCGCTAAAGCGGCAACACTAGATATTCTTACTACACACTGCATACCGTCACCAGTGTCTGATGATCTGAAGACATGAATCAGAACTGTGACAGGGTAGGATATGTGACGTCATTACGCCGACTGGACTCAGCAACTCTTTTTTTGTTCCTTGTGTACCTAGTGTAGTAATTTAATGGGGTAGAAGATGTCATCTCAATCTTGCAACCAGTTCCTTTATGCCTTTGGTTTCTGCTGTTTTCTGGGGGTCATGAATTCCATGCTTAACAAACTATATTGTTATAGGTCAACTACCCTTGATCTAAATGTAAGAAAAATCTATTGTAGAATTCTCGTTTATCTTTTCTTGTTGAATAAGCTTAGAGAAGAATCAAACTTGATGGTGAATGATATGGAGTAGTTCCTCTTTAAAATCTTGTGTTTTGAGCCACTAATTGAAATGCCGAATGGTTGGTGAAGCAAAGTTGTTTCTTCAGCTGGCAGAGGATCCTAAATCTTGGTCATCTAGGTTTAATTTTGATCGAATTTCACTGGAGATGGAAACCTTAGTTAAAAACATTTTAGAATATGGTCTGTGAGCTTTTATAATCAATCACTTGAAAATGGATTGTCCAAGTTCCAGTGCCAAGGATTGCTTGTAATGGCCTCCCAATTCCAGTAGCTCAAATCATTCATCAAATGAACCTCATATCTCTCCACATAGGCTCAATGCATGATGGATCTATGAGACATCTTTAAGTTAATTTTTGATGGAAAAAATTCATTGTAGGCCTAAGTCGTCGAATGACCTTGAGTAAGGATTAAAGAATAGCAACATATGAGCTCGTTTCCGATAAAAAATTCTAAAATCAAGTATCTTTATAATGTATTTGATAAAAACGAAATCATAAACTTATTATACTATATTATTTTATTTAACCTTTCCATAGTAAATTTTTTTTTTTTTATTAAATATCCTTAGTTTTGACATCCAACAAATATACCCTTATACAAAAATAAATATACCCCTATCATTTAAAAACCTTATCCATTACAAATTAGATTACCTTAATACCCTCACTCATATAATGTATTTCTTTATTTCAAAATACAATAAAAATTTGTATCTAACATTTCACCGCCACCACCACCACTAGTCCACCACCGCCCGCCACCACCACCACCCGCCACCACCGCCGCCGTCGCCAGTGGCGTCAACAATCTAAGTTGATCCCCAAAAACAAAAATCAGAAAATAAGAAAAAAAATATATTTAATGTCAACAACCAAAGTTGATTCCAGAATCTGGTGTCAACAACTGAAGTTGATACCTGAAACAAAAATAAAATAAAAAAATCATGAAAAGGTAATATGGCGTTAACAACCCAAGTTGATCCCAAAATCCGGTGTCAACAACCGTAGTTGATCTCCAAAACAAAAATCATAAAAAGGTAAAAATAACATGGTGTCAACAACCGAAGTAAATCCCAAAATCTGGTGTCAACAACCGAAGTTGATCCCCAAAAACAAAAATCAAAAGCTCATAACAAAACAATATGGCATCAACAACCGAAGTTGATCCAAAATTTAGTGTCAACAACCGAAGTTGATCCTCAAAGAAAAAATCAAAAAATAAAGTAAATAAATATAAAATAATATGGCCTCAACAATCAAATTTAATATCATAATATGGTGTCAACAACCGAAGTTGATCCCAAAATATGGTGTCAACAACCAAAGTTGATCCCAAAAGATGGTGTCAACAACCAAAGTTGATCGACTTCCGTTGTTGACACAATAAGTGAAAATACTCCAACTTTTTTGGGTCAACAATGGATGTTGATCCCATTTACTGGGATCAACAATGGAAGTTGATCCCAATGAACGACTCAACAACCAAAGTTGATCCCAAAATCTGGCGTCAACAACCAAAGTTGATCCATAAAATTAATGTACTAAAATTAGTACAAACGAACCAAGAAGACAAGGTTACTCATAAATAATACAAATGCACAAACTACAATGATCAGTTTTCAACAGTAGAGAGAATAGGAGAGATAATATTAGTCACCTCCCCATACCCAGTACATGTTCCTAGTTATAGTAAAAGTACTTAAATTTGGCTGGTGCACTCCGTAAATGGCAGTGAGAAATGCATGTGATGTGAAAATTCATGTTTATATAGCAAACTCAACAAGAAAAGGAAGTACTAAGAAACACCAACAACTAAAATCTGGAATAATTTACTCACCTAAAGCAGCACACGAAACGTTGTTTAGAGATTACAATAAAAGTGCTTTACGGCTGAAACATCACTGCAACTAAGCAATTCAAACAAAGTGAAATATGTATCATTTTGGCAATTGCAGCAAGGTATGAACAACAAGAGTAAAACAAAACAATGGAAGAAATTATGAACATACAATCAGAATGTATACCTCTTTTCTTTCGTATCATGAAGAAACCACACAACCACCATCTCCCAAACCACTAATAATTTACACCCAATTTCCACAACTATATCAACCAGAACCACCACCCACCACTATTTTCGTAACTAATTTATCATTCGAACCTCACCACCACCAACAATTACACATCTCCACCACCACAACAACAACCAGAACCATTTTAACCCCACCATAGCCAATATTTCTGGATTTCCATCACCAATTTTATCATTCCAACCAAAACCACCACCTTTTAATTAGGAGCAGTTCTTGAGAATAAATTCAATTAAGATTTTTAAGCTTAAGAAACATCAATTGCAATCTCTCAACCAGACCAAAAATTGAAATTGGAAATGAAAGTTTGAGAGACGGAGTGATTACCTCAAGTGCATGGTTGAATCAAGTTTAAAAACACCATAATAATGTTAGTCACTTCTTAGATCCAGCAATCAAAATCGATGACTTTTTATTAAGCAGTCGAACCTTTAATAAAACTAATAACCATGTTCAAAGTATCCAACAAAAATCAAAATCATATCTAGTTACCACACCACCACCACCACCAGTAGCTCAAATCCCTAATCCTAGCTTTATAAATTCAATCACCGTCACCACCACTACCACCACAAGAAACTAATACAGAAAAATAAAATGCATAATTAAAACCTCAATCTCTCTCGAACTCCAAAATCTGAATCAAATATTCATCTTAATAAAAGGAGAGAAAGTTCTCTTCCGGAGAAAAAGACGACGGTAGTAACAAAAAATTTTTGAATCTGAAATATCTAATATTGGAGAAGATAGTGCTGGTATTGGGGGTAGCGGTGGTGATGGCGGCGATAGATATGGTGGTGCTCGTAGCAAAAGTGGTGGAAAGAGAAGGAGAGATTCGAGCGAAGAAGAAAGAAATAAATGAAAATGAAAATGAAATAGATGTGGGGAGGGTGAATATGAGATTAATAATCTCTTCTGGATCCGGAGGGGTATTATTATAGGTGTCAAGGGTATTTGTGAAAGTCAGTCAGAATAAGGGTAATTATTAATTACCACTAAAAAAAATGATCTTGATTTGCCAACTTTAAGTTTACCCCCATAATATTTGGTTTTCCCTATTTACCACCCCTTATTTTTCTATTTCCCAATCCCCTTATTTGTCAGGAATTTTTATTTACACGCAAACACTAAAACCAACACAACAATTAAACACTAAAACTTCAAGTTCTAGTTTACTTCTTGTTCTTCTCCACCTCCATCTGCTCCGCAAGTCCACCGTCTCTGCTAGTCATCTCAATAAATTAAATATTTTTATTACTCCCTCCGTCCCTAATATAAAGGTGAAGAAGAAAAATTCTTTAGTACCAATACATAGGCATAAAATCAATTTCAATGTAGTTTCTTCCATATTTACTTTTATTAATGTGTGTGACATTAACAAGCTTAGTTAATGTCTTTAGTAATTCCCAATACAAATACACTTTTTTAGTAATGGCTTGCTGATGGAGAAAGGAATTCCAAGTTTTTTTACAAGAATGCTTCGTACAACCATAAAGTAAACACTAGTTACTCTTTGGTTATTAATGGTTCAATGTGTCGTGATAAAGACTTGATTAATGAAGAATCTAAGAGTTCTTATGTGAAATTGTTTTCCTAAGATTCTTATTTCATGCCGAAATTCGATAACATTGAAATGCCCTCATTAAGTGTTCAACATTCTATAATGTTAGAAAAATCATTTGAAGAAGAAGAAGTAAGAAGAGTAGTCTGGAATTTTGGTACCAACTACCAACAAGTCTCCGGGTCCGGACGGGTATATAATGGAATTTTTCAAATCAGTGTGGGAAATAATCAAGTTGGATCTCATGGTTGTAATCAAAGAATTTGAAATCCATGGAAATCTTGACTGGAGACTCAACTGTATCAACATCATATTAATTCCCAAATTCGAGGGTGCCACTTCTATGCATAATTTCATACCCATAAGTCTGATTGTGGTGTTTATAAGAAAATCACTAAGCTCTTAACATAAAGAATGAAAATGGTAATGCCTACTATTATCTCTGAGTTCCAGGGTGCTTTTGTAGACTCAAGACAAATCACATATGGAATTTTAATTGCATCAGAACTTATTGATGCTAGAGAAAGAGCCGACATCCCTGGATTGGTGGTTAAAGTGGATTTACAAAAAGCGTTCAAAAATGTTAACTGGAGTTGTATTGATTACACGTTAGCTATATTTGGCTTTGGTTGTGTATGGAGAAATTGGATTAGTCTACGACCAGATTTGCGATGGCTATCAATGGGACTACATCTACTCTTTTTAGAAGTGATAAAGGTATTAAACATGGAGACCCAATGTCACCTTTTCTCTTTATTATGGTGGTCGAAGTACTATCTTTATTGATCAAAAAAGCTGCTTCAATGGAGTTATTTGTTGGTTTTAAGCCTTCTCAAGATACTGCTGCTATTAATCATCTTTAGTTTACAAATGATCTCATTGTATTTATAGATGATGAGATAGAGCAAATCAATAATCTAAAAAATATTTTACTGTCTTTTGAACTAATTTCTGGGTTAAAAGTCAATTTTAGTAAGAGAGCAGTTGCGGCAGTTGGGGATGCACAAAATGTAGCTGAATGTGCTAATAGTTTTGGTTGTCAACTTGCTGCCTTCCCAATAAAATATTTGGGAATTCCACTAGGTAGTAAGTCAAAAGCTGTGGGAGTGTGGGATGTAATTTTTTAGAAGTTCCAGAAGAAGTTAAGTTCATGGCAGAGAAGATATTTGACAAAGGGAGGTAGGCTGATGCTGATTAAACATGTACTTTCTAGTTTGCCGGTATACTACTTATCACTTTTTCAACTGCCTGCTTCTGTGGAGAAGCAAACGAAAAAGATAATGAGACATTTATTATGGGGTTCAACTAAAAACAAAGCAAAAAGGAGTTGGGTGGGATGGAAAAAGGCTTGTTTATCAAAAGAAGGGGGTGGAGTTCGTATCAAGAAGCTTAGGGTGATGAACAAGTCATTTCATGCAAAATGGATATGGAGGTACGGTATAGAATAAAAGGCACTGTGGAGAATGAGTGTTAACCAAAAGTTTAGCGGCAATCCTAAGGCTTTGTATCCTAACTCGACAAACAAATCAGTCGGCAAAATTTTGTGGTCTGGCATCCTCAAGTGCAGCTCACAAGTGGATAACAACTAAATATTGCAGGTTAATAAGGGAGATAGGTGTTTGTATTGGAAAGATAAATGGGTGAATGGCCGCTCACTTCAATTTTTATTTCCTTCATTATTCAATCTCAGCAGATTAAAAGATGCAACGATACAGGAAATGCATACTACAGATGCAGGTTGGAAGTTACACTTCTGTAGGGAACTAAAGCAAAATGAAGTGGATGAAGTTGAAAAACTAATACCTATTCTACCTGATATTAATCCCGACAGTGGTGATGATCAGAGAGTCTGGCAATTTGGTTCCAATTTTTCTGTGCCCAACTGTTATAAAGCACTTGAAGACGATGGTTTGCTTTCTTTTCCTCACAAGATCCTTTTGAACCCAAAATATCTCGGAAAGTAATTTTTTTCGTTGTACTCTATGCTATAATGCAACACCAACAATGGGTACTATCAAGAATTCTATTCAAGTGAATGGGTGTTTACTTTGTAAAGCAGCTGAAGTATCTAATCATCATATTTTTCTTCACTGCCAAACAACAAGGTCAGTTTGGCTGTATTTTCTACAGGGTTATAATCTGAATTGGGTTTTCCAGCAGTCCATCAAGTAGACATGATGGGAATGGAACAAAAAAAAAAAGGCACTAATATGTCTAGGAAAAGAAGAATTTGGGACATAATACCGTTTGCTATTTAGTGGACTGTTTGGATTGAAAGGAATAATAGGACTATCAATGGCAAGTATATGAATCTGGACGAGATCATTGATAGCGTACGTAAAGATTTTCATTTTCAATTGGTCATTTAGTTCAAACATTTTTGATGGCATTACTCTAAACGTATGTTGTCTTGGGTCCATTGTAAGTTTAGCTCTAGTATATGAGCTTTGTATCTTTTTTGTTTACTCTGTTCTCTGCATCATCTTCTTAATGGTGTAGCTGAACTTTTCTTTTTCAATAATATTTTCCTTTTTGCGTCAAAAAAAATGGGATAAAACCTCTTATTTTATTGATTTTTCCATCTTTCCTAAATAAATGTATCGGAATTGATGAGGGTGAATCAGGCAATACTAGAAAAATTTATAAAAACCAAAAACTTTCTTATTCTAAGAGAATTCTACTTCTTCGCCTATATATAGGGGACGAAAGGAGTATTTAACTGGGAAAGTTATGCTCAGGCCCCACCTATGGGTAACCCATAATATGAGGCCCTTAATAAAAAGAAGTTTAAATCTAGGCCCCGTAATATTAAAAGACCTTGATACCCTTATGCATCTTGTCAAGCCCATAATTAAATAAAATTTAGATCTAGGCCTAAAATTATTAAAATATAGTAAACATGATGTCGCACCCATCTTTACCACCGATAACCACCACCAACTACCGCACCGCCCACAACCACCGCCACCACCACCTCTGGCCACCACCTCCAACCACCACCACCAACCGCCGCCGGCCATCACCACCGACCACCGCCTCCCACCAATAACATATGGATGTATAATCTGAAGTTACATATGCAACGTGCATGTGTATCCAGAGTTACACATGGGTATGGCATGAAAAGGTTACACATGCGTATGACATGTGTAAGCAGAAGTTACACATGCATATGACATGTGTGAGCATAGGTTACACATCCATATGGCATGTGTAATGAGAAGTTACACATCAAAAAAAAAAATAGACATCAAAAAGAAAACATAAAAAAAACATGTATTACTTTAAGATTTATTTACAATAATTTCTTAGCATGTGTAGTTAAAAGTTACACACGCATCTGTCTAGTGTAACTGGGAGTTACATATGCATTTATCTAGTGCAATTGAGATTTATACATGCATGTAACTTGTGTATTTAGCGTCAACTCCAATTCCAGCAAGACCGATACCACATATAAGCAATTAGATTTTATAAAGTTATTGGAAACCTGAAATATAACACCAAGCAATCAATTTCTATAAAGATTAAATGAACCATACACACAACAATGTACAGTTTCACATGAATCTGACTAGTGTAACTAGAAGTTAGACATTCATATTGGAATTCAGACTTCTTATTCCTTTCTAACCACAATCACATTAGATTTCACGACCGAATCTAGCAAAATCATCAACATCTTCCTAGTGTAACTTTTAGTTACACATGCATTTTCCTAGTGTAACTAAAAGTTACAGATGCTCATATACAAATCACCTCCAATACATGAATACTAGATAGTTCAGTTGTAGAAGGCTAAGGAAGTACCTATATAGATATAAACGAAGACTCACAATCTGTGCAAGTTTTTGCTGCAGGGCCATCAAATCAACTAACTAAGTCAAATAAAAAAGTGATTCAAAACGGACGTATTCATAGCACGATAATACTAAAAAAGACAAAGTTACCTGGCGATTAACAAGTTCCCCTCTAACCAGTGAGATCAACTCTAAATAGAGCTCGTACGTATAAGCACGCGCATACAAAATCTACCAAAATCATTTGAAACCAAAACAAAAACCTTCCTTAGAGTCACAAGCTTAGAATTTAAATTATATGCAATTATCAGTTCATGGTTTATGGTGGTTAAAGAAAAATTGACTATACTTACATTGTCCTGCACCGCCACTGGATCCAAATCCTCCTCTAAAACCTACACCTGCACCTCCACCACCAACACCTCCTAAAATCACAAACTCAATAGGATAGTTACAACAATTTGCAATTTCACCTCATAAAATCACAAACCCAATCCGAAGGCATCTACTTAGTTTTCGCATGTAACTAATAAACATAACTTCTCACAATTTCGGGTTCACTCAAACTTTTACACATATAATTAGCATGTGTAACTCGCAGTTACACATATAATTAGCATGTGTAACTAGTATATACACATCCAATTATCATTGCATACTCGTAAAGTCTGAAGGCATCATACTAAAAGCTAATAGTCCCTACCAAAAATATACATTTTTGGATATTTCATTTGATGTTCATACACTACTTTTTCTATGGACTTAAACTAGTTAACTTAGTTTCACTAGTTTCTCACACTTACTTCAACAAACCATTTTCATTACTTACATATAGGCAGACACAGGGGCATATGGATTCGACCGAAGTGGAATTATCTAATCACTCTGATCATCATTTATAAGCGTTAAAAACAAGTTGATCATTTCTGTTGTTTCAAGAAGGGTCTCTCTAAATTCTCGATCATTAACTGAAACCTGGTCATTCAAATTGGCATTAGGTGACAAGTAACTTTACATCTGCGCAGTTGGAACCTAGAAATCTGTTTAACATGTTATCGGACAAATCAAGATTAAAAATGTACAAGATACTCAAATCATCTTTGGATTCTTATTTCCGTCCTCGATATCCTCTTCTTGTTCTAAATCATTGCATTTGAAGTCCCCTCTTTCTACTCCGCCAACACAAGAACCTGAATTAATTACTATATGTAAGTAAAATATATGTAACCTGAAGTTACACATTTAATCAGTATGTGCAAGTAAAAGTTGCACATGCTAATTAGCATGTGTAACTAGAAATTACACATCAATTTAGCTTGTGTAACTTCTAGTTACACATCTAATTAGCATGTGTAACTAGAAATTACACATCTATTTAGCTTGTGTAACTGAGAGTTATACATCCAATCAGTATGTGTAAGTAAAAGTTACACATCCACTTAGCTTGTGTAACTGAGAGTTACACATCCATATAATGCAAAGAAATGTCTAATGTATTACACCTAACTGAGAATTACACATCCATATCTGTATTTGAATTACCTGCTATAACATCCTCTGATGTGTTTGAGCTTACAATGATTAACCTATAGCATCCTCACAACAATCATTAACTGTAAGATTTCCAGGCTTAATGTAATAAACAACAACTTGAGAATCCCTAAAACTGAAACATACTAAAAAGAAATATATGCAGTGAAAAGTAATGCATGACACCCCAAAATGGGTAGAGAGAACTTACAACTGTGATCGAATTAGAGAAAAAAAGAGAGGTTAGACTTATCTTTCAGTTCCACTTCATTACAAAATCTGCTAATATAAAATAGCAAAAGACATTTTGCACAAGAAGTGCTAATTGAGAAGTATGAACATAGATGTAATTACCTGCTTGCATAGAAACCATAGTGAAGCAACATCTTGGCTGGTGAAATTTATTGGGTATCGCTGAATCATTGCATAAGCTACTTCATCCAAGATGAGTTTCATGCCTCGCCTTACACAAACAAATAAAACCAACACCACCATAATTGAGAAACAGAATTAATACTGAATAAAGATCATAATTTCACAAAGAAACATTGATTTCAATGAATTTGCATAGACGAATTATTTTACAGAGAGAAGAAAGTCGAAATTAGGCTTTGAACTTTTAAATGACTTAACAAAGGCTCTGCAATCCATTGAATCCATTCCCGACACCATTCAAAAACAGCTTCCATTTCATATCTACCAAGAACATATGAAATTGGAAATTAAAAGCGAATAAAATTCAATCAAATCTACGAGTAATAGAGATGATGAGTCGTTGATATCGAATCTCTAATCAATTTTTAGATCGCAACTTGAAATTGAGAGTGTTGATGGTGGATTTTGGTTCAAGGCTAAAATTGTAAAGGCCAAACTTAATAAGCTGACATCCTGCAGAGGATAAAGCTTTTTGATAAGTGATGAATACTTCTTCACTTTATTAATTCACATAGAATGGAGCATGTGGCAACAATCCCAATATTCTGTGAATTAAATACACAAAATTCACCCAGAACGGAGCATGTAGCAACAATCCCGAGTATTCTGTAAATTTTTAATATTATTAATTAATGCACGGTTTGCCTAATATTTCTTGTGATGTTCCCGGGAACTCTCACTATTGGTGCGGCATGATGACTGAGTGTTTCTCTTGATAGAATAACATGAATATCCAAGTATCAATAATGAGGCATGCACGAAATACCCTGATGTGATTTGTAGATAGTGGTAAAAGTGGTTCGATTCCTAGACTTGTGAAGGATATTAATTAGACTTAAATTCTAATATTAAAATAGAAAACTCACTAAAAATTATAGCAAACTCAATCAAAGATGATATCAATACAAAAAGAAACACTGAGGCTAAGATTCCACTATTTTCCAAGTTCAAAGTGATTAAACCAATACTTATATTTATGCAATTTTCTTGTTTAATTTGATTCTAAAATATTGCAACAAGTAGATTTTCAAAAGTAATAATTGTAAATACCAAGTATGAAGCATCAAAAGTCTTAAAACTTAGCATACTCCATCAAAATAGATCACAATCACTCAAATAAAAATCATATTCAATAATAGTTCAAGGCAAATAATCATATAATTATTGCAAATAAAAAGATAAAATAGAATATACCACTTTTTGTTGGAAAAATAGCTTCCTCTATCGCCTAAGCAATGGGGTTTAGCTCCTCATATTAATCATGATCTCAAAATATGTGTTTGTTGCTCAAAAGATGATCAAAAGAGTGAAAAGTAATAACACAGACTGTTTGCAACAGTGTATTGGTGTTGCAGAATCACTGTTACAGAGCGAAATAGTCACTAAAGACCTAATGCAACCGCTGTGATGAACGACACATAGGTTCTGCTGTGAAACAACGATAGTTTTCTGCGACAATTGCTTGTGCGTCAATGTTCTTCGTGTTCTTCCTCTTCAGCAGCAGAATATTGTATTTTCCTGCAACTCGATCTCTGGAGCTCTGTGGTGTTCTAAACTTCTCCTCAGGTTTTCTCCTCCCCCTGTTTCGGTCCCAACATCCTATTTATATACACAACAACCAAAAATACCGATTAAATCTCTGGTTTTCTTTTCCAAAAAGGTCGCGGATTTTCTTCCCTGTTTTGATTAAAACTCTCATTAGTAAAGATAGGATATGATTCTATGCGTCCATATACTCTCTCAATCATTCACGTATCTTCCCAAATCATCAACATACTCGACAATGTTTCCACGTACTTTCCAAAAGCAAAGCCAATAAACCCGAGAATATGTCCCTTCTCTGTTTTCTTTGAGAACGAATGTTAATATTCTCACACGTCTTCTGTACTAATACAAACTCTTTTACCATCGCTGGTTTGTCGTCAATACTCATTATCAATCCAAGTTTATCCATTCCCGTGAATATCTATCACACTATCTTGCTCCAACACGATGCTGCAACGAGTTTCCCGCCAAAAAGCAAAAAATTCAAATGTAGAAGATGACGCCCCTTATCCTGCTGTTGGGTGCTTTTAACACTTAGGGTGTCCTGGGTGTAAATAACAAGTAGGTTCCCCTTAGTAATTGAGTGCCTCTGATCCAAATAAAGGGTGTCTTTAGTGATTTCCTCCCACGAGCGCAAATACCATTTTTTTTTGAGCCAATTTTCGCGCAAAAGCTTATTTCTCCAAAAACACCTACATAAACATAAAATAATCAAATAAGTATAAAAGCGAGCACTAACAATACACATAATTGGGATCAAAATAGACACATAAATGCGTCTATCAAATACCCCCGAACTTATTATTTGCTAGTCCTCGAGCAAAAATAAAATAAAAATCCTAACTCACTGTCGCAGGCATCGTCGATTGCATTTAGCGTATGCAATAAGCCTTTAAACCCCTAGGTGTCCCTAGTGGCGGAGTGTTGTCTCCGGAGGGCTTACCAGAGGTATACCCACAAAACCTTTATACTCCAGACCCTAGCTATCTACACAGAACCTTGGAAGGCACTAAAGAATCTCCTTGGTTGACATACTTATTGACTACAGGAGGAAGTACCCTGATGCGAAATTCCAATTGTTGTACACGAGTTTGCACTCAAGCATACTAAAATTCATATGAAGTGACAGAGCTCTACTCAGATAGTCGCACTATGGACATCAATATCCGGAGTCAAAACTAATCACATGGATAGATCCAGAAGATGGATATATAAAAACATAGATGGTTTTGATGTTTACTAGGTGAACGGTGTTTCTCATATCTGTCTGAAGGCCTCCGCAAAAATGAACCTATCCTAATGGACTAAGATACCGGTCTGACTAATATCAACACACTGGCATATACAAGGGTACCAGTGGTCGATAACCCTAACTCTAGGTCAACACAACTGGCATATACAAGGGTTCCAGTGGTCGACTTTATTGAATTTATTCCAGTTGGTTTGATGGTCTGGTCTCTTTTTCTTTTTCTTCTTTTTTTATTTTTTTTATTTTTGTATCTCAATCACTCTAATTCACCCTAGCATTGGTAACAACTTGAATCGTGAGCCCCACCTAATCACTTAGAGAAACATAGTTTAAAAACAAAACAAAATAAAAACAGAAGTGAAAAGGACTCAACGAGATATGGTGAAACTATCATGTTATTTCTAACACCTGAGCCACCTGAGCTCTGTGCTTTTATGAATAGACTCTTTAGATGTTGCCATCTAGTCAGATTGGTTCCTCAACTCCTACAACCAAAATGCTTCCATCCACTTAGATTGGTTAGTGCCATCCTTAATAGGGATAAATTTCTAGGCTCTGGAGTTTATTTATTGCAACGAAAAGGTAACAAAAAGTTCTACCCACCCCCAAACTTAAATCTAACATTGTCCTCAATGTTTCTAATCAAAGAACAGTACTAAAAATATAAGTAACATGAGGAAATAGTAAAGAGAGAAGTAAGAAAGATAGTACCTGGGTGAAGTGTAACCAAAAACCTACAAAAAACAAACTTTTTATGGTTGGACTCGTCAAACTAAAATTTCAACTGTAACTATATAAGGGTTGATTAGTCATTATTATTATTTTTTTTGATAAGGAACTTTTGAAATTACCATCTAATGACCGATTTTGTCCTATTATAACAACCCCTCTAATGGATTTCACAACCCTTATAAAAGGACTTGTCCTATTGATCAAATAAGGGATAGCTAGTGTATATCCCTTACCTTACCATATTGTCTGGCCTTGGTCATAATTAAATAAGGATGATTTAATTATTTTATGAAATCCTCTATATACCCCCAGAAATATTAATGACATCCTTTTATCTGTGTACCCCATAATTTATCTACCTATCCCGTCTGATCTATAAACTTGTATACCCCCGAACAGAGCAATAGAATTCTGCTGCTGCGATTGTAAACCCTATGGTTAATTCTCGCAAAAAACAAATAAGTTCAATTTTTGATGAGGTCTATAAAGCATAAGGTGAATTTGTTGATGGAGATAAAATTTTTGGAGTGGTTGAAGTAAACCTCTCATCCATATTTTTGTTCCTAATATCATTCAGGTTTGATTTTCTTTACCCTAAACAATCCTGCCGCTACTTTTTGGTTGATGGTTATCATGTGCTAGACTGATTGTAGTCATGTAGAGTACTTCTTTTATTGAAATTATGAATTGATAATTAGGACTTATCACTTAGCAGTTCATGATGTCCGTGGTCTTCAATGAGAATAACATTGGATCAACACTTCTTCTGATTATGATATCCATAGGGCGATATGACATGCTATTTACGTTTGATACAATGATTGATCAACGGAATGGAAAGAGAAACAATGATTTTATCTTTTCAGAAAAAATGATAGAGAGTCCATCGACGGATTGGAAAGAGGACAAACAGAGATTGTCTAGATAAATCCTTCTTGTTTACCCTACAATGATGTCATATTCTTACAATATTTTTCGCTGTAACTACTTAGCTAGTACTTTTTCGCTGTAACTACTTAGCTAGTACAAATTGATGTTTTTAACATCAACAACTACTGCACTCATGTGAAAAAAATATGAAAATATACATAAGCTTAATTGGTACTGTTGTTTAACACCCAATAAACGTTCAATCACAATTCCCATTTTGGTTTCCAAGAACAGAAGGAATTTCGCTTGATACACAAGTCCTATCTGTATACATAAGCCCAACAATCAATCCCTACTTTGTTGATGTATTTTGTTGATAAAGGGATTGGTGTGGGTGAAGCCCTCTGTTTTGAATAAAAAGTATGATAAATTTAGTTACCTACATGGTTTTTCTATGTTCATCCATAATATAGATATAACATAAAGGGATTGGTGTGGGTGAAGCCCTCTGTTTTGAATAAAAAGTATGATAAATTTAGTTACCTATATGGTTTTTCTATGTTCATCCATAATATAGATATAACATATTTTTAGAGGATATGAATATCAAAATTTTCAAACAATTTAACAATTTTCATGATAATCAAATTATAACTAACATAACTAATTAATGGGGTACCGTTATTATTTTTAGGGGGTATATAAAGGAACGCCCATAAACTGTATGGATGTGGTAATGGACCTAATGGTTATCGAATTTACTTCAAAATAACCTCTTTTGTTTTAGTTATCAGTCCCGGATTAAAATCGACGGACCCTAATCAAGGGTTCTTTTTTTTCTATTTAATTTTTGTTTAAGCTTACAATATCTTTAAAGTCGAAAATTAGTAAATTACATTTCCAATGATAAATAGTCTTAAATTGTTACAAGTAGTGAGCACGTACGACGCACATCGGTAACATTATTTTATTTTTTAATTTTTCCTTCCATTTATGAAAAAGTAGTACTTTCATTTTATTTTTCAATTTGGTTTATTATTAGATATAAATGAAAGAAATGAAAATATTATTTTTAATGAAACAGAGGCAATCTTTCGTATCCGAAGTGTTTGAGCGTCATATAGGCAACATGTAAAAAGTATACAGACTCTTCCAATTTACCTTTAAATTATAGCTATTTTTTGGAGAACTACAAATATATTAAAAGTAAAATTTGATATAGTTGTTTATACTCGTTGCGTAGGTGATTCAAAGAGCTTTTCAAATATATAAAATTCACAAAAATCCGACGTACCATTTGGAAGATATGAAGTTTGAAAATATTTATCAACATTTTTATAAAAACTGGCATTTCTATAAATAAACGATTTCATATATTATTAATTTTAAGTCCCTATTCTGTTAGGCATTTCAGTCCATATTGAGATTTATTAACCAAACGGTCCTATTCCGTTAAACATTTTGATCCATATTCCGTTTGATGAACCAAATTCTGTTGGATGAACCAAAAATGGATAAGGATTTTTGATTTTGCTTGCTTGCATTAAAGAGGGAGAGATAAACAGATGCTAAATCTTATTTGATGAAAACAGAGTAAATGAGAGGCGGGAGATTCCGAATAGCATTTAATAAATCTTGGCTAGGGGCAGAGCGGATCTCCAATCCATTTTCAAATCTTAGTTTATTTCGATCCTGGCGGACTAAGAAATAATATTCTTAGTGCCTAATGTTGCGACAGGATGCCATGACGCACTACCCGCTTAGTAGCGCGATCGAGTAGCAAGTACTCCCTCTGTCCCATCATTAAGTGATCTATTTGGTTTTTAATTTTGTCCCATCATTAAGTGACCTATATCACTAAACAAGGAGATATTTCTAAAATTATCCTTTTAATTGATTATAAGAAATATGCATAATTTGATAGGCATGTTTATATTCGTTACGTAGGTGTTTTAAAATGCTTTTCAATGGCATAAAGTTTGCGAACATCCGTGGTGTAGTTTGAGAGATAAATCATTTCAAAATTTCATTAATTATTATCCATAAGGATATAATTGTAAAAAATGCTTAAAAATCTCTTTTTCCTTGCTTGTCTTAAAATTTGTGCAAACTTCAAGTAGGTCACTTAATAGGACCGAGGGAGTAGTAGGTAAGGTAAGTCAAACATGTGTTAGATGTATCTGAAAAAGCAAACGCGTTATGCATCAGCAAATCTTGAAATTTCACCCTCCTTACTTTTGTTGCGATCCCACTGGGGTCAAACGGAATCTCTTTGTTTCTCTTTCAAGCCACACAATCTCTTACTCTCACCATCATCTCGTCTCTGCATGCATGCCTCTATAAATTGAGATACTTTCAATCTACACTCTCACATCTATAATCGCTTTTCAGTCATAATATTATTTATCAATCTTTTTTCCTTTTGGCTTCCATGGCTTCCATTTCTCTCTACCTAGCCATTGTATTCTCTTTTGTTTCTTTGCTTTTCTTTTCATCTCATGCACAGTTATCGACGAACTTCTATGCTACAACTTGCCCCAACTTACCCACGATTGTGCGTGGTGCCATGACCCAAGCTCTTAACGCAGATTCCAGAATAGCAGCCTCTTTGCTTCGCCTATTCTTCCACGATTGTTTTGTTAATGTATGTCTAAATTTTTAGTGATTTATAATTTTATATTATTGTTTTCATCAAGATCAGTACACTGCATAGTTAAGATCTTTTATCCATTAGTCTAGTTCTTACATATATGTAGTAGTGGTACGTAGTGCCCATCATGCATGTTTAATCCCAACGATATTAATCCTGTTAAACATATGTGCGTGACATTAATCCCAACCATCGTTTAATGTTTGATTGTCAGTGTGTACATATTTCATCATCAAACACGTGTATATAGGAAGACACGTGGAGAGCATGCGGACAAAGTCATCAAAACATGATGACACACGCCCACAGCCAAGAAGTCCGTCCCGTCGACGTCGGATCTTTGCCCGAACAAATCTAAGGGCAAAAGTTAAAGGATGTATCGAAAACACGATGTACTGCGGAGCACCAAATAACTCCCGAAGAGTTACTTTATCTCATCCCAAAAGAAAGTAAGATCAACGGTGAAGAGAAGGTTAACTGACATGGATGTGACAGGGGCAGAAGACACTTGTCTGACACGAGCATGCGTCTCAACTACCCGCATTAAACACTCTGAGCAGTATACGTGTCGATCAACCCGTGGAACGAACGAGGATTACTCTGCGTGATTAAGTAATGAACGAAGACCTCCGCGTGATGGACACAAAGCACAAGAAAATAAGGTTCCAACGGCCCTCAGAAATGGGTCCCACAATCTGACCCTATAAATACCCCCTCTCCACCAAGAGTAAGGGGGATCGAAAAGAAAGAGTGGAGAAAGGAGAGAGAGAAGAATTGTAAGTGTAAGTTTATCTTTTACAATTCACAAACCTATGTAAACTCCAAAGTCATTCGACTACCTCTGTAATCATCAATGCATAGGAAAAACGACAACCCCGTGGATGTAGGCCTTAGTGCTGAACCACGTAAATCCGAGTCTTATTTACATTTCAGTACTATACGTTCATTTGATACTCCACGGATTTTACTTTTGTACTACGTTTTCTTTATCTTCCTCTATGTGAACGTCTCTAGTGATGATATTAGATGAGGCTATGATAAACCCGAAGGTTTTGAGCCAAGGAATCAGTACAGTCATTTCATCAGTACGAGTGGGCACATAGAGTGCGAACATTGTTTGTGAACATATAGATGCCTTCGTGATTTACGTGTTCACAATTTGGCGCTAGAAACAGGGACTTCGTCCCGGTAAAAGATTTATCTTATCCTGTGATTTCATCTTAAACTAGCATATGATTGCTCTGCTTCATTAGCTCTGACAGTATTTATTTTACCATATTCAAAAAACGCACCCGTTATCTTCGTTAGCTCCGGCAGTATCTTCATTTATTGGTTAAAAGATTTACTACCTAGATCCATGAATTTACATTTTTTTATCTAGTACGGACATGTCTTTCCGGTGGGTTTTCGTAAATCTTCAAAGGATCTACAAGCATTTTTAAAAGGGATCTTCTCGCGTTTCCACGTACTTTCAATGAATCCACACTTTTAATAAGACTTTAGCCCGTGTATTTTAACTCATGTGTTTTAATCGAATGAGCCCCCCTAAGAGTTTTTTCTGTGGCCATCGGGCAGTTTTTCCCTGTCTTGGAGTAAGGTATTTCGCAAACTAACCCGATCCGCACGAACATTTCTATTTCCCGCTGTTTGAAATTCTCCTGTGCAGAAAGAAAGCGACAAAAGGACCCACTATGGAAAAGATGCAGGAAGCAGGAAAGTCCAAAGCCTCGTCAAAGGAAGCACCAAGAACAACCCCGGTCATCACCCGAAGCAAGCAGAAAGGGGACAAAGCCAAAATGACTAGTCAGAGGCAGGATACCGCGGAGATTACTTCGCCGATGAATGCTAACTCCGTTGCAGCCGCGGCTCTCAGAGCAGCGGCGACAAAGTACAGTACGGCAGCGGCAACCCTGAAGGCTGCAGAAGCCAGCAAAACTTTTGCTACGAATCAATTTCATCATCCAAAAGAAAAGGTGGATGAATCCAGAACACATCAACCCGCGCAGCCGCCAACCTTCGGAATGCCATCAACAAACGATCAGAATCAAACCGTGTCGGCGGCTCTAACACCGCAGATGGGCACTCAGCCCGATTTGGAAAATCCAACAATCGAAGCTGAACCTCTACCACCTTTAGTACAGACCGTAGAAGAAGGCGGCACCATGGCCGTAGTAGCACGAGCTGGGACTCCCAATCAGGGGTCAAACCAATCACATCGATTGATGGCTAAGCTTGAAGAGTTGAAGAAGAGCCAGCAGGTTTACGCAAATACTGTAGCTCTGTTGGACAGAGAAAACCAAGATTTAAAAGACCGGATTGCCCTAAGTACGAAGACCAGCCAACAACTTGATGAAGCCAATTCAAAGGCACCAGAACCTAATCGAGACCGAAGAGTCATCGTAGCAGCTAATGGAGACGCGGCTAGGGGAAGTAGCGCGTCCGACCCGGATTCTAATGACGCAGAGTCAGAATCACACGAGCAGAAGAGCGTAGGGCACCACGCGGATGGAAGAGCTGCGTGATGAAATGATGGCCGAGATCAGGCAGTTAAAAGCTAGACAAGGCGGGGGAAGGTTAGAGGAGGTCATGAGAGAGGCTAATTCCACGCCCCTAACTCATCGCCTGGCCAACACCCCTATTCCGCTGAAGTGCCCTGTCCCGACCTTCGAATGCTATGACGGATCCAGTGATCCCGCTGCACATATTCGGTATTATAACCGTGTTTAGCCAGATGGAGTCAGAACGACGCCGTACTCTGTAGATACTTCCCATCAAGCCTGAAGGGATCGCATTGTCTTGGTTTGATAATTTGCCGCCGGACTCCATCCACTCCTACGACCAACTCGCAGAAAAGTTCTTAAGAACTTACATGTACAACAAGGCTGTTAACACCGGAATGGATAAGCTCTTTTCGCTGGCAATTGGCTACAAGGAAAACAAGGGAATACACTAACAGATGGCACAAGATCTGCCAAGCCATAGGAAGTGTGGACCCAGTGGTAAGTATCAACTGCTACAAGTGGGGATTAGACCGAATGAGTCCACTATTTGTTGAGATTCATGGAAGCGTGCCTAAGACAGAGGAGATCTTCGAATAATTATTGAAAAGCACGCTCGTCTTGAAGAAATCCAGCGTGAAAACCCGAGGGCATCCGCAGAGGTCTCACCGTACCAATTCCGCAGAACAAACCAATGGGGTCAAAAGGAATAGCTCAGTGGAACGGCCCACGAAGAAGGAAGGAACGAAGGGATGAACGACGAAAAGACGATCGAAAATTCGAAGATCAAGTTTACACGAAGCTCAATGCTAGCTATGCCGGATCCTGCGAGAGATCAAAGGAAGGGAAAATTTGGAGTGGCCATGGTCTAAGGGAAAACAGCCCCTAGATCCGAGAAGTCTAAAGATTACTGTGAATATCTGCTTCAACGGACACCAGACCGAGAAATGTAAAAACCTCAAAATAATGATCCAAAAATTGATTGATGCTGGCGAACTCAACATACATACGAAAGGAGGTCACCGAGGACAGATCCAAACGAACAAGCAGTCCAACTTCCGGAGGGGAACCGCACAATCAATACCATCTCGTGTTCTGAAGCCGCAGGGCCCTCACTTACACACAAATAGGAAAGAGGCTACGGAAACAGTTCGAGGACCACTGCGAATTGTATAAGATTGATGGTGTAGAAGTGGACGAGCACGAAGAGTGGATGGACTCACCTATTATCTTCGACGCTGAAGATATCGAAGAAGATATGGAAGACCATAACGACCCCTGGTCCTGACACTACCAGTGGCTGGATGTAACCTCAAAAAGATCCTCATAGACGGGGGAAGCTCAGTAAACGTTCTATTCTACGACGCATTCAAACGAATGAAACTCCATGAAGAACAGCTGATGACCTCTTATTACACCATCTACGGATTCAATGGGGCACCCACGAAGCCATTGGGAGACATCGTGTTGCAAGTTAACGCCGGACCCATGAAAGTAGAAACACGATTCAGCGTGGTTGACGCCCCATCCCCCTACAACGCCATTATCGGACGAAAGTGGTTACATAAACTCAAGGGAGTGGCGGCAACTTACTACCAATATCTCAGATTCCCTACACCTGAGGGAGTGATGGAAATCAAGGGAGATCGGGTCTCTGCAAGAGAGTGCCAAGCCACTCAGGATCGTATCAACAACGAACAAGAGCAGCAAAAAACCCGAAGAATTAAAAATAAAGAAGCCGCGAAAGAAAAGGCCATAGACCTGTTCCTCAAGGAAACCACAGGGAGGGGTTTGACAAAGGATGATAATGTCCTAAACACAGAAACAGGTACTTCAGCAGCCAAAAGGACAAACATACCAAATAGCAATCAAAGAACGTCCCAGTCCTCGGGGATCCGAAGCCGGTGTTCACACCAGTAGAGCCCGTGAAAGAAATCAACATAGGAACGGAAAAAACCCGAAGATGATCAAAGTAGGGACCATAATGGACGAAAGAAGAGAAGATTCCTTAACCAAATTACTTAAAGAATACGCGGATGTATTCGCCTGGAAGCTAGGAGATATGCCGGGGATTGACCCGAAAATAATCCAACACGAGCTGCGCATCAAACCAGGCACGCCACCTTTCAGGCAGAAAATAAGAAAAGTTGCACCGGAGTACCATAAGGCAGTGGAAAAAGAACTTCGGAAACTACTAGAAGCGGGGTTCATCAAAGAAGTCAAGTACCCTACATGGATCTCCAACATGGTCGTCGTTCCTAAGAAAAATGGAGGGGTTAGGATATGCATCGATTTTACTAACCTCAACAAGGCATGTCCAAAGGACAGCTATCCCCTGCCAAGCATAGATCAGCTGGTTGAAGCAGAAGTAGAGTAGAAGGATACGAAGAGCTGTCTTTCATGGATGGATATTCTGGTTACAACCAAGTAGCCCTGGCAGAAGAAGATCAACTACACACACATTCTACACCCCACATGGCCTTTATTGCTACTAGAATGCCCTTTGGACTTCGAAACGCAGGGGCAACATACCAAAGAATGGTCGATGCTATCTTCAGGCCATGGATGGTAGTACCTTAGAAGTCTACGTTGATGACATGCTCGTCAAAAGTAAGCTGCGCAAAGATCACCATCAGGATCTGAGAGATATATTCGAAGCAATGAGGAAGCATCACATGAAAGTAAACCCAGAGAAATGCACCTTCGGTGTCACTTCAGGGAAATTCCTCGGATATCTGGTAACAAAAAGGGGCATTGAGGTAGACCCAGCGAAGATTCAAGCCATAGTAGAAATGCCATCCCCGAAGAATTTAAAAGAAGTGCAGAAGCTCAATGGGTCCATAGCAGCCTTGGGCAGATTTATTGCCCGATCCTCGGACAAATGCAAACATTTTTTCAATATTCTCAAAAAAGGGAGTAAGTTTGAATGGACCGCAGAATGCGAAGAGCCTTCCAGAAAATCAAAGAACACCTCGCTTCAATTCCAATCCTGCAGAAGCCTGATCCTGATGAGGTTTTGGCATTGTACATAGCAGCGACGGAAGACGCAGTTAGCGCAGTTTGGTCAAAACCAATACGAAGATAAAACCTATCTTATGTCAGTAAGACCCTCAATTCTGCAGAAAGGAACTACACGAAGATCGAACAACTTATCCTAGCATTGGTATGGGCTACTCAAAAGCTGAGAACCTACTTCCTAACTCACTTCATCCGGGTCCCATGCAAAGCACCACTGGAAGCAGTCCTTAAAAGCGCAGGAAAAGTGGGCAGAATAGCCAAGTGGAACACCCACCTGGATCAATTCAACATTCATGAAATTCAACATTCCCGAAAATCCCAAGTTTTGGCGGATTTCTTAGCAGACCTCCCCCTGGACAACGACGAGGAGATTGAGGGAATACCAGAAGCCGAGGAAGAAAGCAAGGATCCAATGGATATCCTCGAACCCGCGAGTCAAAGACAATGGGAAGTCTTCGTCGATGGTTCCAAAAATAAGGAAGGAGCAGGAATAGGCATCGTCATCACCACCCCAACCGGAGAAAGGATCGTACAGGCACTCAGGTTAGAATTCAAAGAGCATACTAACAACATCGTCGAATACGAGGCAGTCGTACATGCCCTCCGTTTAATAATAGAATGGGGGTAACCGATGTAAGACTGACAAGTGATTCGCAGCTTGTCATACGGCAAATAGGGCTCGAGTACAATGTGTACGAACACCCTCTCAGCTTACATGGCCTTGGTCCAAACATTGGCATCACAAATTCCAAACATCAAGTTCCGGCACTTATGCAGAAGGGATCTCAGGCACGCGGATGCCCTAGCATATATATCCATGCTGAAGGACAAAAGCGTCGAAGCTATTAAATAACAAGGGTATACGAGCCTTCGATTGCATCACAATTCTCCTTCGCTACCAATCAAGATACAGTGGAAGAAAATATCGAAGACCAGGTAGGAGAAGACATCCA
The DNA here is from genome assembly GCF_003573695.1 of Papaver somniferum. Taxonomy (NCBI): domain Eukaryota; kingdom Viridiplantae; phylum Streptophyta; class Magnoliopsida; order Ranunculales; family Papaveraceae; genus Papaver; species Papaver somniferum. The sequence continues at coordinate 13,683,500 of NC_039367.1, read as the reverse complement.
TAACGATTTTGACGAAGAGATATCCTGTCAAGAGCAAATCAAGACGAAGATTTCAGCAACGAAGATGATTGGAGAAGGGTGATCCATGCGTTTCTCAAGAAGGAACTTACCCGCGGATCATAAACAAGCCAGGAAAATACTCTCCAAAGTAGGAAGATATGACCTTCGGGATGGAATCCTGTACAAGAAATCCTTCCTCGGACCGTTACTACGCTGCTTGTCCAGGAAAGAGGGGCATCGAATTCTAAACGACATCCATTATGGCGACGCAGGGAATCATAGCGGCATGAGATCACTAGCCGACAAAGCAAAAATGCAAGGATATTACTGGCCCACAATGATACAGGATGCCGCAAGAATGTCCCGACGATGTGAAGAATGTCAGCGTTTCGCCAAAAAGATACACGCGCCAGCAACAACGTTAAATTCTGTAGGTAGCCCGTGGCCATTTGCAAAATGGGGCATAGATATCGTCGGGCCTTTCATCGGGATCAGGGAAAAGACGATTTTTGATAGTAGCCACGGACTACTTCAGTAAATGGGTGGAAGCTAAAGCCTTAGCCAGGATCAGAGACGTGGATGTGTTTACTTTCATATTCCAAAACATCATTTGCAGGTTCGGCATACCAGCAGAAATCGTGTCCGATAATGGTAAGCATTACAAGGGAAAAATATAGACATGCTCTTCGATACTTTCAAAATAAGGAAGAACAAATCCACCCCCATATACCCTCAAAGCAACGGACAAGCGGAAGCCACTAACAAGACCCTCGCCCTTATCCTCAAAAAGCAATTAGACGAACATAAGGGGCGATGGTGTGAACAGTTGCACAATGTGTTATGGGCATACAGGACAACACGAAGATCTGCCACTGGGGAATCCCCGTTTCTCCTCACTTATGGAGCTGAAGCGGTCATCCCAACAGAGATCCTCATGCCAACCACAAAGACGAAGCATGGGAGAAAAATCTCACAACAGACATGATGTTAGAGAGATTGGACGACCTGGAAGGAAGAAGGGAAGCAGCATTGCAGAAGATGGAAAATTATCAACGAAGACTAGCAAGGGAGTACAACAAAAAGGTAAAACTTCGAAATTTTGTAGAGGGGCAGTATGTGCTAAGAACAATCCCACAGTATCAACGAGAAAAGAAATGGGGAAAGCTAGCACCTACGTGGGGAGGACCTTTTATAATACACGACATTGGGGAACGGTTCCTACCATCTTCGCAATCTGAAAGGCGAGGTTCTCCGACATCCTTGGAATGCTAAGTGGCTCAAACCATACTACCCATAGGTGCAACGCAGCTTTGCATCTGCGTGAAGAATCCCAGAAGAAGAAGGCAGCGTAACCGCTCTACATGTTTCTATCTCTGGACGAGGAGTAGCAAGCCTCAACCTATCAATCAAACAAGCTTTCTGAAATTCGAGTAAACAAAACTAATCAACAATATTGGGGAAAGTAGTCAACCTACAATCTCTCAGGGCTCCCATCAGTGTCCATAAGTGTAAGACCGGGGAGAAGGCACCCAGCAGAAAGAGATACCCAACCAATCTTAAGGCAACGGGTCGACGGAATGGGTGTATGTAAATATTTTACCCCATATCCTAGAACGTTGCCTCGACCCCCACCGTCTGGGAATCCTCTGGCCAAGGGTTCGCCAGCGGGGGTGACAGGTCTCAAGACGACACGAAGGTACTCCCTTCGGTATCGCACCCAAACACTTAAAACACTCTTCTTTTGTTTTTAGTGTCCTTCCTCACAATGCTTAAAATAAACAACAAACTGATATTGCAGGTATATCAAAAGAATGATCCATTTCATAAAGATTGGTTACAAAAAGCGGCAAGGCCAATACAAGGAAAACACATCAAAAATATTCTTTTTACAAAATACTAGCAAAATAACGGACGGCTAATGATGCCGCGGTCTCTACTTAGATGATGCCGCCCCATCAACAGAGTTGTTCCGAAGAGTTGAAGGGACGCTCCCACCAGATGAGGGTCCCGAGGAGGAGGAAGGTACTGGACGACGCGGATAGCTCTTCACGAGGCCATGCTCGGTCTTTAGGCCAAGCTCAATCTTCTCCAGCATCTTGTTTGTCTCCTCAGCCAATTGACACCGAGCCTTATGCATAATAACTGTCGTCCGCTGGTGGGCTTGGGATAACAACGAAGATAAAAGATTCACTTCTTTAGAAGCAACACCAACGGCCTCCTCGCGGGATGCCGTCAAACTCTTAAAATGATTAGTCTGTTCTTCCTGCTGCGCTAAGAAAGATTGAACCTTTTCAAAATTTTCATTTGCAATGCGGAGTTGTCCCTCGAGCTCTGAAAAAGACAACACAAGGGAGTTAGCACAGAAAAGACAGAATCACACTCGACGAAATAGGGTTATACCTTCGACACAAGCCGAAGCCTCTTCATACTCATTAACAAACGCATCTCGCGCTTCATCAAGATAGTCATATTCCTCGGATAATTTCTTATAATCTAGTTGAAGGTTGGTGAGAGTAAATTGACTGGCATCTAATTCTACCTGCTTCATCGAATCCATGTGACGAAGGTGGTTGACTTCGTTGTTTATCTCTGTTACCCCTTTGCTAAGTCTGTACATACATACTTCAAGATTCCTCTCAGACTCAGCCTGGCGGGCTATTTCAGCGAGAGACCGCAAGGGCTTTGCTGAGAGCCCCAACTTCGGCTCTGGCATCGTCCCTTTCTCTAGTAAGGCACACATACTCCTTAATTCCCGGAAAAGGAAGGGAGCGAGCCTTTTGTAATTCCTCTTCCAGAAGATGTATTCTAGACTCCAACAACGAAGTACGCTCACGGGATTCCCGCAGATTCTCACGTGTCCACAGCAGCGTACCATTGAACAAAGTACGGTCATGATTATACAGATTCTGCATATCAACCATCTGAACATGCCTTGCGCGCCATCCCTCAGCTCGAGCGTCCCACTTTTTGGCTTCGCTCTTAATTTTTCGACCAGCTCTTTGATACGAGATTTTTGCGGGCCCTTTCGTTTCGAAGCCATATCAGCTCGGGGACGCCACCCACTGAAGATAGGGTGGGGAGGCTCAGACAGAACAACTAAGTAGTAGAGAGGAATTACGAGGGATAAAAGATGAAGAAGAACCAAACCTGTGAAAGCTGAAACTTGGCCGCGAGTTTGCTCTAACTCAGCACGAACGGCGGCAAGCTCTGAACGAAGACCAGCCTCCGCTTCAAACCTTTCTTTCTCTTTAAGGCTTTTCTTCAGTTCTTCTATCTCCACCTCAGCCGCAGATAATGCCTTTTCTCTGTGACGAAGCTTAGCCTCCAGCTTCAAAGATTTCGCTTTAAAGAATTGATACAGCACATGGTTACAATGCTCACTCCTCATCATCTACACGTCAAACGGCAAACATTATTACACCGAAGGATTCAATTGTCACGAAGAGATACGTACGAGACTTACCTCCAAGACACGCTGCTGGGGAAAACCATATTGGTACCCATCGGCTATGGCCATCATGTCAGCAACAGAAGAGGGAGGGTCCGATACGAGGGTAGCCTCTGGAACACTCAAGCTTTTCCCCCACATCTCAGCAACACGCGCCTTGGGAGATAGTTCCATCATCCGACGGGTATAAGCATCGGAATCTTTCTCACCAGCAACCACCGGGGCAGGGTGAGGAACAAACAGCAGACTCTTTTTCTTGAGCCAATCCATTATGGCATCCTCACCCTCAAACATCAGCGAATGAGGGAAATCCTCGGACGGCAAGTCAACCACAGACTTCCCCTTGCTGACATTGCCCCATCGGCACAAGTTTCGGCATCACCACGCGCATTATGATCATCCGCGCCCTCATTTGAACAGCAGCATCTTCCTTACCAGAACCCCGAGCACATCCCAATCATCATTGGGGGAAAGCAAAGAAAAGTCTTCGGGAAAATCGAGGGCATCGTCAAAGAGTTCCCCGCGGAATATATCCTGTCAAACGAGAACTCTTGAGAAATGGTGGGGAGAGTTTCCGCAGCCTCACCAGCAGGAGCAGACATGTCCGCGATAACACTTCGTCAGCCACCCGGCGTTATTCCTCCCTACAACACCATCAACCCCGCACCAACCTCTTCCTCGACATCAGGAGGGGAAGTATCAGTGCGTTCTTCCCCATCAGAATTTCTTCATCCTCGGCAAACTCTTCGTTCACCGGACTGGTAACTTCTTCATGAACCTCAGCCTCACCCGTTACAATGGTAGAAGACTGCTTGGGCCCAATCTTTTTCTTCTTCGACACCTGCAAACCAACACACGTTCCACAAAAAGAGTTATTTCTTCATAGTTTGATTTTCAAAAAAGGAGGGGCGCGGCCAGAATCTACAATTACCATACCTTGGCAGTAGTGGCACTCTTCGATGGAAGTATAGCACCAGAACCTTCCTCCTCGTCTCCTTCAACGACGTCGAGAGCATAAGGAAAGTTCATGCCTTCGAAATTTAAACGCCAAGGACAGAAATCTCCATAACGAGCAGGAGGAGATTCACGAGGCCTGCTGCTCTCAGAAGGACGCCAACCGCGCGGACCGGGAATCCAACCATACGCCCAAGGACCAACAATTTCAATAACAGTGGCGTGCCACTCATAATCATGGTCACGCTTGATCCTTTCGCGCGCGGGAAAAAGTTTCCGCTGACTCGACCCCTCGGTGCCTGGAACATATTTCAGTTTGGCATCGCTCACCTCACTTAACAGACGAATTTCGCCCCGAGGAGCAGCGAGGTTCCGAAGGCTAACACTCCACGGTTTACGGTTCCTACTATTGACATAATCCCCAAAGGAGTTGTTGAAGTTTTCAGGAGTATACCATTCCCTCTCAGCGGGATTTGGAACGTAACATGTCATCGTCGTCTCCCCCTTACTCCGCAGATAACATTCCCTCAGTGCACGGAGATAATTCCCCGATAATTGCGACACGGAACGACTGTGAGTATTGGTGGAAGAGCCTTCACGACCAGACACATCGTAATAAAAGAATCACCAGACTTGTACAACGGCAGCATAAGACCCGCCTCGAAGGCTCCAACCGTAGTCAACAGGTGAAACTCATCAAACTGATACTTCGAGATGAGCTCGTAAGTAATATCATCCTCAGGGGCATAGAAACGAACCTCGAAGGCTTGAAGCTCATGCTTTTCCTTGAAAACTTCAAGGTCAATGTGCTTGAACGTGACTTTCTTCTTGCTGACCGAAACGCTGCGTATCACCGGGCAGCTCATCCTCTTCCGCGGGATCGGACGAACCAACAAAAGCTTCGGAAGCTTTTTTCAAAGGAGGATTCTTAGACGATTCAGTTCTCGGCACACCACCTTTGGAGTTCTTCCCTTTGAAAGAAAGTACTGGAGGCGGCGAGGAGAGGGTGCTGCACGGGCGCTACAGAACGAAGAGGAGGAATATCGAAGGCGCCACCACGAGGAGGTGTCTGCGTACACCTAGAGTCATCACGAGGACGAGAAGCAACAGACGCAGCATATCGAGACCCGGAAGGACTCTTCGATGGATCCCCTTTCCTAGGAGGAGAGGCCTTCGTCCCAGAGAAGAGACGAAACTTTACTTCCGCGGGGATCCATTTGAGACAATCTAGAGAGATCTCCCCCAGGTGGATATGTATCAGACTCTTACGAGGAGGGGATCTCGGTAGACTGGATGCCGGAGTTGGATAAGGAAGCCGCGGACGGTCAGACATGGCTGCGAAGATACAACATAAACAAGTTAGAACCAAACACGAGGACATCACCAAAGATCAAAAAACCACAAAATTAGCAGTTCATCTCAATAAACCCAGAAACCCTAAAACTAGCATACATGCTTGAATTCCCCAAAACCCTAAAACCTTAACTTAAAAATCCAATCAAAACAAAACAATGGCCTCCTCGACTTGAGAAGAAGAACAGGGCAAAACTAGCATACATGTATCAAAAGATGTTCTTCATCACAAACAAGGGACGACAGCAGCAGAAAATTTACAATCAACACAACTTAAAACAACAGAAAGAAACGAAGAAAAGAAACCTTACCACCACAAAAAAATCCCGAAAGAAGACAACAAACCAGAAACAAGAAGAAGAAACGAGCGTGATTAATGCTAGGGCAGAGAGAATTTAATGGTTGAAGAACAAAGAATGAAGACTGACAGGGAGAATGAAATTAATTTGTGGAACGTTGAATGAAATTAATTTTTCTCTTCCTTAATATACTCGAAAGAAAGAGAAGGAAGTTAAAGGAGGAGGGGAAACGTGCCCATTAAATGAGCAGTTAATGCACAAGTAAGAAACATGCCCAAGTATCTAGGAGAAGTTATTAGGAGAGAGGAAGAATATGTAACGTCTGTTTTCTTCAATGCTCCCACTAAACACTCAAGCCCGAAGAAAAGGGGAAAATTGTGTGTACATATTTCATCATCAAAAACGTGTATACAGGAAGACACGTGGATAGCATGCGGACAAAGTCATCAAAACATGATGACACACGCCCACAGCCAAGAAGCCCGTCCCTTCGACGTCGGATCTTTTCCCGAACAAATCTAAGGGCAGAAGTTAAAGGATGTACCGAAAACATGATGTACTGCGGAGCACCAAATAACTCCCGAAGAGTTACTTTATCTCATCCAAAAAAGAAGCTAAGATCAACGGTGAAGAGAAGGTTAACTGACATGGATGTGACAGGGGCAGAAGACACTTGTCTGACACGACCATGCGTCTCAACTACCCGCATTAAACACTCTGAGCAGTATACGTGTCGATCAACCCGTGGAACGAACGAGGATTACTCTGCGTGATTAAGTAATGAACGAAGACCTCCGCGTGATGGACACAAAGCACAAGAAGATAAGGTTCCAACGGCCCTCAGAAACGGGTCCCACAATCTAACCCTATAAATACCCCCTCTCCACCAAGAGTAAAGGGGATCGAAAAAAAAGAGTGGAGAAAGGAGAGAGAGAAGAATTGTAAGTGTAAGTTTATCTTTTACAATTCACAAACCTATGTAAACTCCAAAGTCATTCGACTACCTCTGTAATCATCAATGCATAGGAAAAACGACAACCCCATGGATGTAGGCCTTAGTGCTGAACCACGTAAATCCGAGTCTTATTTACATTTCAGTACTATACGTTCATTTGATACTCCACGGATTTTACTTTTGTACTAAGTTTTCTTTATCTTCCTCTATGTGAACGCCTCTAGTGATGATATTAGATGAGGCTATGATAAACCCGAAGGTTTTGAGCCAAGGAATCAGTACAGTCATTTCATCAGTACGAGTGGGCACATAGAGTGCGAACATTGTTTGTGAACATATAGATGCCTTCGTGATTTACGTGTTCACAGTCAGGGTTGTGATACTTCAATCTTGCTGGATGACACATCGACTTTCACCGGCGAGAAGAACGCAGGACTGAATGGAAATTCTGCACGTGGGTTTGGAGTGATCGACACCATTAAATCACAGGTTGAAGCAAGCTGCGCTGGTGTTGTATCTTGTGCTGATATACTTGCTCTGGCCGCTAGAGATGGTGGCCTTGGTCAGTATTATTCTAGTTCCAATATTATAATGTATCGGATTCAGACCGCAAGTTCATTTCCAACTCAAATCTATCTGGTTTCACATATTTTCATATATATATATAGATACACCTTGACAATTGATAATTGAGTAATTGAAAATTAGTTAATGATGAATTGTAGCAAGGTGGGCAATCATGGACAGTGCCATTAGGAAGAAGAGATGCAAGGACAGCAAGCCAGAGTGCTGCAAACAACCAGATACCTGGCCCTTCAAGTAGTCTATCAACCTTAGTTTCTATGTTTTCCGCCAAGGGGTTTACTGATGCAGAAATGACTGTTCTATTCGGTTCTCATACCATAGGTCAAGCTGGTTGTACCAGTTTTCGTAACCGCATTTACAATCAAGCCAACATTGATCCAGAATTTGCCACCACCCGAAGGGCAAACTGCCCCTCTACCAGTGGCAGCGGTGATCGAAACTTGGCTCCACTTGATATCCAAACCCCAACTCGGTTTGATAACACCTACTTCCAGAACTTGGTCGCTCAGCGCGGGTTACTAAATTCGGACCAAGTCTTGTTTAATAACGGATCACAAGATGCATTGGGTCGAACATATAGTCAAAACAATGCTCGGTTTCTTGCTGATTCCGCAGCAGCAATGGTTAAAATGGGAAACCTTAGTCCAGCTTCAGGCACCCAAACAGAGATCATAACGAACCGCAGGATAACTAACTAATAACTTAAATACTTAGAGCGTCCACAGTGGGCGATTAAACCCAAATATTTGGTCTTTTGAACAGACGTAGTGGAACGTACTATCGATCAAATTTTGATCGACGACTAAAATCCAGAGCATATTTGGTCTGGGACCAAGACTAAACCCAAATATAGTCGAGCGTTGGTATAGTCCACGCCCCACCACCAGGCGGACGTATAGTACACGTCCCACACCAGGCGGACGTATAGTCCACGCCCCACATCAGGCGTTGGTATAGTCTACGCTCCACATGGGGCGTACGCAAAGTCTACGCCCCATTTTTGTTTTTTTTTTAAATTTTGTATGGGGCGGGCATTATACCCCCGCCCCATTCTTTACAAATTCAAATTGCATGGGGCGGGCTTAATACCTCCGCCCCATTTTTTCTATTTCTTTTTTATTATTTTCTTTTGAATCTTTCTTACTCGGGCGAACGTATAGTCCCCGTCCCATACCAGGCGTTGGTATAGTCCACGTCCCACACCAGGCGAACGTATAATGTACGTCTGACCAAATTTAGTCTTTCCACCGTAGCGTCACACACCAGACTAAACCCAAAATTTGATCTTTGGTTATACTCGCACCACTGCAGTTGCTCTTATTCTCTTTTATCGTCCAATTCTGAAGTAGCAGTTACATGGTGAAACAAGCCATTTTTGTCGGTTTAAATGATTCAATGACTGTATGTCTCTTCTACAATAATGCTTCAATAAAGAAAGTAAAATGATTGCAAAATAAGGTCCGATATTTATGATTAGCTTTATTTACTTAGTTTCTGTCTGCTTGGCTATGACTGTGGACAAATTGCTCCTATATACTTACGTACAATCTGGCCCTTACATGCATCTAGCTTCTACGGCCTCGTTGAAGTGATTGTGCTGCGCATACATATCGCAGTTACAAGTTAACAAATGCCAACCCGGGTTTGGTTCTACTTTGTCAAGACGAGGTCTCCGTCTCAGTAGCATTAGTGAAATGTTATTTTGCCTCGTTTTTTTTCAAAATGTCATTTACTTACTTTTAGTAGGTGTCTGAAACAATTATTAAAAAGTAGGTGTCTGAAACAATTATCAAAAGTAATAGTAGTACCCACGGGGTCATGATTGATGACCTAATGACAATGAATCTCACCCTATCCATCAACTGTGTTTCTGTTTTGGGTGGACTTTGGAGGGATTTACACTGTTATACTTTTAAGTCTAGAATTGGTCCACTGATTATGATTGAGTATATTGGTAGGATATACATTCCAAGTTTCCGACTTTGAGTCTGTTGAGAATTTCAATTAGCTACACCCTCCAACTCTCAAGAAAAATCAAAATTGTATCGCTAACCATTTAATGCCTTTGGAAAGATTAAGATGTTAATTGACAAAAGAGTTCAGTTGAATTAACTAAATTCAAACGTTCACACTTATGAGCGTAGGGGAGTTACTAGTACAACGGTTATCACTGTGGGAGGGCCGGCCGAAGAAGAATCTGAAGATGGAGTTTGTCTGCGATTATTTTTGTCCCTTTCAGAAAAAATGATACTTTCGTTTTATTTTAAAAAAATTAATATTTTCGCTCCGTTTCAAAAAAAAAAATGATACTTTCTCAACGTTTTAAGAAAAGCGATAGTTCCGCCACGTTTCAGAAATGGAGCGAAAGTATCACTTTTTTTGAAACGGAGCGAAAGTATCACTTTTTTTCTGAAACGGGGCGAAATATCACTTTTCCTGAAATGGAATGTGAAAGTATCACTTTTGCAGAAACGAAAAATTAGTTGATCCATAAACCAAAATGTGGTTTACATAATGTGTTATGCATCATTTGTGGTGGTTTAATAGCTATGCATTTAATTTTCGAAAATTGTGCTTAAAGTGAAAGTATCACTTTTCTTGGAGGGAGTACATCGTTTTGTTAGTCGTAATGGAAGATTAGTTGATGCATAAACCAAAATATGACTACATAGAGTATTATGTAACCTTTGTGGTGGTTTGCAGAATGGATATACATCGAATTTTCTAAAATTGTACCTAAAATGATAAATACCTGCGAATTTTTCATAAAAACTCTAAATTTGATATTGTTGTTTGTACTCATTGCGAGATTTTTTTTATAACCTTTCCAACGAAATACAATTTGTAAAATTTCAAGGCACTGATTTTTAGATATGTTATATTAAAGTTTGGTTCCCAATTATACCGTTAAAAAAATATGATACATAAGGAATTATAATACAGTTTGACACTTATATCTATTTGCCCTTCCTCTTTGATTTATTTACGAAAATGTCTAATACATACAACCCTTCCTCTTCGGTTTATTTACGAAAACGTCTAATCCATACTGCCCTTCCTCCTCGGTTTATTTATGAAAATGTCTAAAGGAAAAAAAGAAAATTTTGATTTGGAAGGTCATTTTAGGTCTTTCGGCCGGACCATTTCCAATCTTTTTGTTTCAATTGATCACTTAGATTTTACAAAAAAGTGTCCATTTAAGGTCCTCCCTTGCTTCGCTCGGTCGGCCCAAAATTTCCAGCGAGCGTTGATTCAATGAAGAAAGCCATGACCGAGCCAAAATAAAATAAAGAGAGCCAAAACCATTACAGAATTCAAAATAACCAGAAGTATCCAGTTTGGTGGGCACAGTAGGAAAGATTCTTCGAATGATGACAGGTCAAGGAACAAGATTCTTCGAATGATGACAAGTTCAATGTGATAATGCAAAGCATGCAAGGTCTCACTTCTATGTTACAACAAAACCAACAAAAGACCGATTCGACAATCAAGGCTTTGGAACAAAAGGCCGGTTCGACAATCAAGGATTTACAAACTCAAATGGGACAATTGGCGACCGATATGAACTTAATGAAAGCTCAAGCATCCACAAATCTTCCTTCAAAACCATTTGTGAACCCAAGAGATAATGTTAATGCGGTTACTTTAAGAAGTGTAAGACAATTGGAGAGTCCAAGTCACCATGAAGAAGCTACTGAAGAGGTAGTCAAAGACAAGGAGGAAGCCGAACCAAAGGAGAGTTCAACACCAACCGACCAATCCAAGGAAACGGTTCCTACTTTCACTACTCCACCTCCTTTTCCTAGTCGTTTTGCTAAATCTAAGAAAGAAGCTCAAGACAAGGCATTCATGGATATCTTCAAGAATATCGAAATTAACATCCCATTCATAGAGGCCATCAAGACAATGCCAAGGTATTCTAAGTTTATGAAGGAATTATGCACAAAGAAGGATAGGTTGCTTGATAATGAAATTACTAAAGTTGGCGAGAGTGCGTCGGCTATGCTATTGAAGAAGATGCCTACAAAGTGCACGGATCCCGGTGGTTTCACGGTGCCAATTACTATTGGTACAAAAAGTTTTGAACATGCTTTACTTGACTTGGGAGCTTCCATAAGTGTAATGTCGGCCGATATATATGACTCCTTGAATCTTGGACCTTTGAAAGAGACAAGAGTTATTATCCAATTAGCAAACAAGTCTAACATATATCCTAAGGGACTTGTAGAAGACGTGCTAATGCAAGTGAATGAGCTAATTTTTCCGGCTGATTTCTTCGTGGTGGATATGGACAACAATGAGAATCGGTCATCTACTTCTTTACTTCTTGGGAGGCCATTTATGAAGACCGCAAAGACGAAGATTGACGTTGATAAGGGTACACTTACTATGGAATTTGATAAGGAGATAATACACTTCAATATATTTGAAACCATGCGCTACCCAAGTGATGTGCATTCCGCTTACTCCATTGATGTGGTTAGTTCGTTAGCGCAACAAATGGTGGAATTGAGTCAAAAGGACGAACTTGAGGTGGTGTTGCAAAAGAGCATTGAATTGGACGTCCACGACTTGTCTAATTTGGATGTTGAAATTTCCAAGGAATTGGTGGAGATGTGTGGTGCCTTGACCGCATTGCAAGAAGCTAAAAAGTGTAACGTTTCATATATTTCTTTACCCATGGATGATGAATTACTTGTACCATCTATTGTGAAGGCGCCTAAGCTAGAATTGAAGCCACTTCCGGACCATTTGAAGTATGCTTTCTTGGGAGATGGAGATGAGATTCCGGTGATTATTGCAAAGAACCTCACACCGGTACAAGAAGACCGTTTGCTTAGAGTTTTGAAAGAGCACAAAACGGCTATTGGGTGGACAATTGCGGACATCAAAGGCATTAGTCCATCCGTGTGCATGCATAGAATTCTAATGGAAGAACGTGAAGTGATGATCAACGTAGGCTTAGTCCTCCCATGATGGAGGTTGTGAAGAAAGAGATACTCAAATTGCTAAGTGCAGGGGTGATCTATCCAATTTCCGATAGCAAGTGGGTTAGTCCGGTAAAAGTGGTACTAAAGAAGTCCGGTGTTACGGTTGTTAGAAATCAAGATGATGAACTTGTTCCTACAAGAGTTCAAACCGGTTGGAGAGTGTGCATTGACTATCGGAAGCTTAATTCCGCAACCTGAAAGGATCACTTTCCTTTACCTTTCATTGATCAAATGTTGGAGCGGTTAGCGGGACATACACATTATTGTTTCTTGGACGGTTATTCGGGTTACAATCAAATGGTTATTGTACCGAAGTACCAAGAGAAAACCACCTTCACTTGTCCGTTTGGAACGTTTGCATATACATGGATGTCGTTTGGTCTTTGCAATGCACCGGCTACTTTCCAAAGATGCATGGTAAGTATATTCTCGGATTATGTGGAGAGCATCATCGAGGTATTTATGGATGATTTTAGTGTTTATGGCAATTCTTTTGATAGTTTTTTAGACAACCTTGAACTAGTTCTTAAACGATGCATAGACACAAACCTCGTCCTTAATTGGGAGAAATGTCATTTTATGGTAAACCATGGCATAGTACTTGGTCAAATTGTGTCCTCTCGAGGGCTCTAAGTGGACAAGTCAAAGATAGATTTAATAAGGGACTTACAATATCCCACTTCAGTGAGGGAAATCCGTTCATTTCTTGGCCATGCAGGTTTCTATAGGCGGTTTATCAAGGATTTCTCCAAAATCTCCATGCCGATGTGCAAGTTATTACAAAAGGAGGTACCTTTTGACTTCAACAAGGAATGCAAGGATGCCTTTGACAAATTGAAGGAAATGTTGGCAAGTGCGCCAACTATCAAATCACCGGATTAGAATCTTCCATTTGAATTAATGTGTGATGCTAGTGATTATGCAGTTGGAGCCGTTTTGGGTCAAAGAGTGGACAAATTGTCCCATGTTATCTATTATGCATCGAGGACCCTTAATGATGCACAAATCAACTATTCTACCACGGAGAAGGAGTTATTGGCTATAGTTTTTGCATTGGAAAAGTTTCGATCATACTTGGTGGGCACAAAGGTTATTGTATATTCCGATCATGCCGCACTTAAATACTTAATAAAGAAGAAAGAAGCTAAGCCAAGGCTAATACGATGGATCCTATTGCTACAAGAGTTTGACATAGAAATTCGAGACAACAAAGGTGTGGAGAATACCGTTGCAGATCATCTCAGTAGACTTGTTATGTCTCAAGAAGAACTTCCATTACAAGACCGCTTTCCGTACGAACAACTTTTCTCCTTAGAAAATTCTACACCTTGGTACGAGGATATAGTGAATTACTTGGTGACCAGGAAGGTACCTAATACAATGTCTAACTTCCAAAAGATGAAACTTAAGAAGATAGCCAAGCAATATGTGTGGGATGAACCATACTTATGGAAATATGGCGTGGATCAAATGATACGAAGGTGCGTGCCTAATTCTGAATTTCAATCCATTCTCTATTTTTGTCACACTCTTGCTTGTGGTGGCCATTTTGGTTCTAAACGTACCGCTCTCAAAGTTCTCGAGAGTGGATTTTATTGGCCCACCTTTTTTGAAGATTCATATGTTTTTTGTAAATCGTGTGATAGATGTCAATTCTTGCCGTTGAGATTTTTGATGTGTAGGGTATTGATTTTATGGGCCCTTTTGTCAATTCAAATGGAAATTGTTATATACTTCTTGCGATGGATTATGTTTCGAAATGGGTGGAAGCTAAAGCCACCAAAACTAATGATTCTCAAGTTGTTTGTGATTTTATAATAGAAATAATATTCACTAGGCACGGTATACAAAGAGTGGTGATAAGCGATGGCCGTTCACATTTCAAGAAGTCTTTCCACGCTCTCCTCAAGATGTACAACATTACACATAAGATTGGTACTCCTTATCATCCACAAACTAGTGGACAAGCGAAAATTTCAAACCGGGAAATCAAGTTCATTCTTGAGAAAATGGTGAATACTACAAGGAAAGATTGGAGATTTAATCTTAAGGATGCACTTTGGGCGTATAGAACAGCGTAGAAGACACCAATTGGAATGTCTCCATATCAGTTGGTTTATGGTAAAGCTTGTCATCTTCCGGTTGAACTTGAACATAAGGCTTATTGGGCGATAAAGAAGTGCAACATGGAGTATGACGAAGCGGGGAAGCAAAGGAAGTTACAACTAAATGAGGTAGAGGAGATACGTAATGATGCATACGAGAGTGCCTGTATTTACAAGGAAAAGACCAAGCTTTTTCATGATAATATGATTTCTCGTAAAAGCTTCGAAGTGGGACAAAAAGTCCTTTTATATCATTGTCTCCTTAAACTATTTCCTGGAAAGTTAAGGTCCCGTTGGATTGGACCATATGTTGTTACTAATGTTTTTCCTTATGGTGCAGTTGAAATTACTAGTCTTAGAGACAACTCGTTTTCCAAGGTCAACGGCCATAGATTGAAGCCATACTACGAGAACATCGCATATGTGAATATGGATGAAATCTCATTTGAAGATTCACTCCCTCTGGAGGAGTAATGTGAAGCAAGATCTAAGTCGGACCGTCGACTTTAAAACAAGCGCTTAATGGGAGGCAACCCATAGGTTTTGTATTTCTTACCTTTTAATTTTTATTTTCTCTTTGTTTTGTTTATTTATTTTTTCTTGTTCCATATCATACTAGGATTTCCCACCTTGGACGATTCAATTACATTGAGGACAATGTAAAGTTTAAGTGTGGGGGAGTGGTTAACTATATTTTAAAAAAAAAAAATTGCATAAAACCTCCAACTTGTAGAGATTTTAGAGTCACTCGCATACTTCTAGGTATGTTTACATAGAGAATTCTGACCGACATAACTGAACTTGGAAGTGTTGGGGAACTACATTCGGATTTCTTACTTGTTAGAGTGTTAAATAATGGATTTAATCATGCCGGTGATGCATATTAGGAGCAGGGAGACATGCATTATTAGAGTTGTTGATCAATCATTAGTGGAGACTACCCTATTTATATCATGCGAGGCACCGACTAGATTTCTTTGAAAATAACTAAAGAGCTTTCTTTTGAGTGTGTGTCACCGTACATTAATTCCAGGTAGAATGGTGAGCTACCCAACTTCCCACCAATAGAAGCACTACTTTTTGATCTCTTGAGTGCTAATTTTGTCAATCATGAGGGTGACGTCTATAGATGAAAGCCTCCTTCTTGTAGTTTGATTTGCAGTTAGCACCATTCTTTCTCTCGACAACAGCGGATCCATAGAAACACCATCATTATCAACAAGGGAGCGACATCAAAATCTACAAGGAAAGTTGAAAAAGTTCAAGGTTTACAAGCAACAAAACAAGAAAAGAGTAAATTTCATATCCAAGTAAATCAACATAAAATGAGCGGATTTTTATATATACATGTTGAAGACTTACATATGAGGAGCATAATTATATATACATGTTGAATACTTATTTACAAGAGCAAAGAAAAATCAAAAGGTGAGAATTATTGAAGTTTATGATTTCGAGACGATACAAGTTGTGAAGAATCAAGCGGTAAAGTTCTTTTCCCACAACCATGGTTTGTTTTATTTTCACTTTGTTTTGTATTTTATTTTATTTCTCTTGTCCAGAAAAATAAATATAATAATAATAATAATAAAAAAAATGATGATGATAAGAGAAAATTTTATTTTTTTGGTTTTTATTTAATAAGCCATGATGAAGGAAAATCTATAAGGAAGTTTCAAGCAACAAGGATTTAAGGTAAAGAGTTACAAATTTTCAAGGATCTATGAAGTTCGAGAGTTTATCATCAATAGTTGAAGCCGAAGACGAATACCAAGAAGATGAAAACGAGGAGCGGAAGACGTTTCTATTGGATGTTGTGAGAGTGGTGTTATCATCATTGCAATCGTATGTGAAGGTGAGTAAGTAATCTCATTCTCGATAATAGTGGTCGATTTCCTTTCTTAGAGATCGTCAGAAAAATGGTTTTTCAAAACGTTAAAAGATGTGGGTTTTTAAAATATTTCGGAAGTTGTCCTTCCCACCATTCAACGTGTTGCAGGATTTTTCTCTTCATTCCTACCTGCACACATGTGAAAACCATAAAAGTACGTCTTTTGAGTGAAATTTCATAAAACCCTTTTTGGTGAGGCAGAAGTCAAGGCGAAATGCTTATTAATCGCTCTCAAACATGTGTTCTCTCATTATGGTGTGGTTATTTCTCACTCAATATTTAAGAATTAGAATATGTTCTTTAGTATTTCTAACTTCTTATTACTAGCATGCAGAAACTCTATGTCCTCATAGCTCTTTGGATGCTTGGGACGCTGGAACGCTTTGAAGTTGTAAGTTTTAGTTTGATTTTCTTGAGGACTAGCAAAGTCTAAGTGTGGGGGAATTTGATAGGATATAGAATACACCTTATTTATTATCTATTGGTTATGCTTTCTTTTCTAATTTTCTTATAAATTGTGTATTTTACGTGTGTTTTGATTTTTATAGCTACTTTGGAGTC
Source organism: Papaver somniferum (assembly GCF_003573695.1). Classification (NCBI taxonomy): domain Eukaryota; kingdom Viridiplantae; phylum Streptophyta; class Magnoliopsida; order Ranunculales; family Papaveraceae; genus Papaver; species Papaver somniferum. The sequence goes on along the minus strand of NC_039367.1, from coordinate 13,666,358 downwards.
GCACAGAGGAAAAGAAGAAGAAATCACCAAATTTGAGTAAAAATGGAAAATGTACTATTTCATGGGCGAACACTATCTGGATCCCAGCAATGTTAAGGGCCAACTCTTTTGCCGTTGAGATGAACCATACTTAGACTTTGCTAGTCCTCAAGAAAATCAAACTAAAACTTACAACTTCAAAGCGTTCCAGCGTCCCAAGCATCCAAAGAGCTATGAGGACATAGAGTTTCTGCATGCTAGTAATAAGAAGTTAGAAATACTAAAGAACATATTCTAATTCTTAAATATTGAGTGAGAAATAACCACACCATAATGAGAGAACACATGTTTGAGAGCGATTAATAAGCATTTCGCCTTGACTTCTGCCTCACCAAAAAGGGTTTTATGAAATTTCACTCAAAAGACGTACTTTTATGGTTTTCACATGTGTGCAGGTAGGAATGAAGAGAAAAATCCTGCAACACGTTGAATGGTGGGAAGGACAACTTCCGAAATATTTTAAAAACCCACATCTTTTAACGTTTTGAAAAACCATTTTTCTGACGATCTCTAAGAAAGGAAATCGACCACTATTGATGGGAAGGTTTTGAGTTTGCATAAGATGGTTTGAGATGGGAGTTAGGGAGGTTTTAATGAGTACAACTCTTCCAGCTTGAGTTAGGCATTTTTTCATCCATCATTTGGATTTTCGAGCTAATCTTTGTGGTAGTTGCGCAAAGGTGTGGTTAGATGATCTTCCTTGCTTGAGCTGAACTGCTAGATAGATTGGAGGTTTTGATGTTGTTGGCATATCAAAGAATTGTTGAAGATTACTAACTTTGATCGGATCCAGTCTTGGTGATGAATGATTACTGATTTGGATGTACTAATTACCTGGCCCGCCGAAGTGCCATAAGAGTGAAGCAGATTCTTGAGATGGAGATTACTCTGAGTAGAGGCTTTATAGGTGATTAGAAGATCATTAGCATACATTAAATGAATAACGGGTGGTGCTTTTTTTGAAATGCTAATACCTTGAACCAACTTCTGATTTTGAAGGTTTCCTAAGTTCGTAGACAGTATCTCTGCACATAATATGAATATATATGAAGATAGTGGGTCCCCCTGTCTAATTCCTCTAGTTTGACTGATATATCCATGAGGTGTGCCATTTATGTTGATTGAGTATGTAACAGTTGTGACACATAACATAATGTAATCTATAAAGATTGTTGGAAATCCTAACTTGGTGAAAGCGGTCTTGATGAATCCCCAATCTAAGTTGTCATAGGCCTTTTGGATATCTAGTTTGAGTGCCATTTTAGGGTCCTTGGTGAGGCTTGAGGTTTTTTACATGATGAAACATATCTCCAGCAATTGCTATGTTATCATGGATTGATCTTTGCGGGACGAAGGCACTTTGATAAGGGCTTATTAGAAAGGTGAGTAAGGGTCTAATTCGATTAACTAGGATTTTTGCAATAATTTTGTAGGTGACGTTGCAAAGTCATATGGGTCTGAATTAAGAAGATTTTGATGGGTGATTTACTTTAGGTATCAGTGTCAAGTTTGTGTGATTCATGAGTGAATGGATATTAAGATCTTTGAAAAAACTTTGAACTATAGATACCAATTGAGGATGAGTTGTTTCCCAGAAAACTTTGAAAAACTTACTGGTGTAACCATATGTACCCGAAGCACTCTCAGAGTTTATGGAGAATAGGACTTGTTTGATTTGCGCCTCAGTCACTTCCTTAGTTAGCATGTTCATTTGTCTAAGAGACAATCTTGGATTGATATCTTTGAAAAGCTCTTCAGATATGACCGTAGGTTGAGCCGTATATTGTTCAGAGTAATGGTTAAGAATGAGTTGAACCACATATTCTTTCTTATTAATCCAATTGTTTTGTGAATCTTGAAGTTGTTATGTGTTGTTGCAGGCTCGATGAATGGTTGCTTTAGTGTAAAAGAAGGTTGTGTTGAGATCTCCTGATTCTATCCATTGAATTCTGGATCTTTGTTGCCAGTAAGTTGCATGACATTGTAACAACTCAATGTGATATGTACTTCATTGCTTTTCTTGATCTATCCAGAATTCTAGTTCATTACCCGATTGGATAGCACATTGATGTTGCGCCATTTTGATCTTTGCTGTCGATTTTTTGATCTTGGTTGGAATGTGCCCGAAATTTTCCTTTTTCCATTCTGGAAGAGTTTTTCCAGTAGTTATTAGTTTTAATTGAAGGTCTAGGGTAGGTTCAATATCTTATTGTTGTGTCCAAGCCGAATCAATCACTTGTTTGAGTTGCGGATGAGAGAGCCATAAATATAATATTCAAACTTGTAATTTTTTGTTCCCTGCAAATCTATTGCTTTTTCTTGTAGTAGAATTAGGTAATGATCAGATGTTATTCTGGGAAGGTGAGTAACTGCTGCATGAGGATTTGCAGTACGCCAATGTTGAGTTGCTCGATTCAGTCTTTCTAGAATGTTGTCTTTACCCATTTGGTTGTTTATCCATGTATATGGATCGCCTCTAAAGCCTAAGTCTATAAATCCCATATGGTTCATCATTGTGAGGAGAGGTTGCAATTGAGCATAAGTTACTTGTCTTCCTCCCTTTTTTTCTGATTGATCTAGCACGTCATTGAAATCTCCTAGCAAAATCCATGGCATAGCTGGATTGATGTTATTGAAGATTGATGGGAATTCTTTCCATAAGATTTTCCTCATATCTGGGTGTGGTGGGCCATATATACCTGTGCACAACCATGGTTGTTCAGGAGGTAAAGGGGTGACCAAAGCATGGATGAAGTTTTGCGAGTGAAGTGATAATTGGATGTTGAGTCTATCTTCCCACATTAGGAAAAGACCACCTCTCTTTCCAATTTTAGGAACAGAGAAGTGATTATGATATTGCAAGGATTGAGCTAGTCCTAGTGATAAGCACAAAAGTGCGATGCTTTTTCACCCATAATTATAATAGCTATGACTCATTATTTTTTCAATAAACTTGTTTTCGTTGTTTTTGGAAGAATAAGCTCTTGTAGAGAATTGACTCGAAAAAATGTTATTTGCACCCGGAGGACACGTCTTATTCGGACTCTCAATGTTGGTTAAGGGGCACCTCAAATGATGAGGGGCACTTTCGTTAGTATTCACACCCCAGCGCTATCGGCACCCCTAACCTAGATAGGGGGCGACCTTCTTCTTCATCTGGTTTTTGGCGGGAAAAAGTGGCTTGAAAGTGCGAAAGTTCCGGGGGAGTTTTTGGCGAGATTTTGGGAGATTTGTTCATATATTTGGACTTGGAATAGCCTGTTATGGTTAAAATGGGATGGTAATCCATTCAGATTCGCAAATCAAGGGAGAATTCTTCGATTTGAGAAAAACATAGGAGGAACAATATTGTCGGGTTTCTGGTGATTTAATTCTGGCATTTACGTGGATATTTTCAAGGGATTTGGTCAAGATAATGTTCTTACCATATATAGATGATAGATGACGTGTTCTGGGAGCTTAGAAGGAGATTAAATCCCGTCTAAAATAAAACAAGGAAGTACGCTAATGAAGGAAATTTTCACGTGATAACATGAATTGCAGTCAGACAAGAAACATGCAGCATCATGTTTGGAGTGTGTGGGATGTTACCAGACGCGTGAAGGATAAAAATAAGGAAACTTAACAGCTGCAGAGAGCGTGAAAGAAATAATAATGGAAAATATTCCCGTGGAGAATAATGAAGCGAAGAGAGAATATTTGCGCATTAAACAAGAGAGATTGGGTGCTGCTGAGACTATATAATGAGTTTACGGAATTCATAGAGAATGATCGAGAGTTTGGGGAAGGTGGCAGAGAGCTGAAGACGAAAAAACGAAAGTTGCAGAGTCGTTCTCTGCACTTTCAGGCGAAGAAGACAGAACAATATATATATACAGTCGCAGAAACCGTTGCCTATACTTTCAAATTCAATAACTTTGTGACAATTATTTCGAGCTTGCAACAGTATGTTAGTGTTTCTCTGTAACAGTTATATCTGTTACAAACACACTGCTATACACTTTCCTCTTGCAAACACCTTTTTGAGCAATGAAATCAACTTTTGAGCATATTTCCAACATGAGGAGCTAGACCCCAAAACTGGGACGATTGAGGAAGCTGAATGTCATACGTGGGTAATTTTAATTAATTATTTTTATGACTTTTGCACTAATTATAAATTGATTTATGATTTTGATTAATTAGTTGTCATTTCATTTGATGGGTCATGCTTGCTTAGATGTTTTGATGTCCCATGCTTAGGATTTACAACTAATATTTTGAGAATCTGCCTTGGAAAAAATAAGAGTCCATGTTTTTATTTATTGAGATATAATTGTTAAAAGAATTAATATTTGAACCTTTTGTTATGAGTTTGGCGGAATCCTGAGTCCCAGCACCTATCGACATATTGTTACCATTATTTGTATATATTTTGTTATTTTCAGTGTTTTGTATTTTTAATTATTAAAATCAATCTCATCAAGTCCGAGTGAACGACAACCTTTCTTACCACTATCTAAAATTCGATTACCTAGCATATGATGGTGATTTGCTAAGGTTTCAGAGAGGAATATGATATTGGGTTTATGAAGGAAAACTAGACCTCGCAGGTGCTGTATAGTTGTCGGGTGGTTTATGCCTTGACAATTCCAAGACAAGGTAATCATTATCAAGGTAGGTAAAAATTGAATTAAATAAGCTTGGATTATAGATGCTCATGGAAAGAGACAATTCCGGAATCTGTAGAAGTGAGAGCGGAAGTGAATGGTTTTAGGTAAGTGATACTGATAGTTTGGTGGGATTAGAGCGAGGTGTTTGGTAGGTTATGGGATTAGTTTAGGGTATGTGGATCGATGTGGTTGTGGGCTCTAGTTACGGAGAGGGAGTGAGCGGTTTTATGGAGTCTGGTGGAGTCTTTTTAGATTTACAGGATTTGAAGTGGTTTGAAAGCCGAGTAAGGATAATCAAAGCGCAGCAAGACTCGCAAAGCGGAGAACTGATAAGTGCTTAAGACATGATCAATATAAACAATATAGGTAAATTGAAATGTAAAAGTGACGAATTTGATATAACCAATGTGATTTGGATGGACTTACCCGGGGGTTACATAGATCAGAGGAAATATCTCATGGTACCAAAAATCATTGACTTTGATTATTTCTTCTATCTTGTAGACTTAAGAATTTCAACACACATCAAGTCATGTGAACAAGTATTATCATGAGGTATATAGGTCATTAGCCGCATTGGTTTGTGTATCATAAATACGTCACCTTTAATCCATTATCTCTTAACCCAGAATCTATATGATTATCATGTCTTGAGAGTTCTACCCAGAACTTAAGTTTAAATATCAACATTATGATTAGATATAATATCCATTGCATATCCTTCCTAGCTTGTTATGCAGAAATTCTCATGTATCATATTCTCATCTCTTGTAAGGAGTCAGATAGGCAGGGAGAACTCTAGAAAGAGCATAAGAAGTGTTGATACCCACATCAAGTCATTAAAATTTGGACTCACTAGCGATGTGGTACACCTTGATTCATTTATAACTTATTTTGATTCATTATAGGTGCATAGAAGAAAAATATTACAACCACTATGGATTTTATTATCATAACCATTCAATCAAAAGGTTGAGAACCTCTTGAACTTGGGATCATCTTTTTGGAATGTAGGATCAACAAGGTAGAGATAAAAATTCTTGTCTTTAGAAACATTGTGTATGAACTTAAAGTATATATTCAAATAATTAAACATTATGACACTCGTATTTCCACCAAATTAATTAGCGAACATAAGAGTTTACGGACCAATACATCAAACATAAAGTTTTCTCACATTTATAGACTGAATGCATCTGTTAATGTTCAACTGGGTAAGTACGTGTACTTTCTTCCAGTTCGTGAGTTATTTTATCATGGTACATCTACCGAGGTTGTATACCCTTAAGACAAAACAAGTTCAGGAATCCCCAGATTTTTTCCAGTTTGCATACTGGATATACGTACGTTTCCTATTTAGAACCTAACAGATCTTTTCCGGCTTGCATACTAGGTATGCATACCTTTCTGGTTCACGAGTTAACAAACTTTTTATGGTATGGATATTGGGTATGTGTACCAAAAAGTCACTGCCGAACTATAGCTACGCCGGTATGTATACTGAGGCTCCGAACTTATAACAGTTCTCCCAGTATGTGAATTGGTATGCATACTGTCATATATCCAGATTTACAGTAGTTTTACAGTCTACCACATATAAAAAAATTATCTAAACATAATATGTCTTGTATACTGTCCTCACCGCATTTACTAGGGATTCTCGATGAAGATGCTTTTCAAACACAATCAAGTTGTGTTGAGGTGAACAAGATCTTGCTCACCACAATAAATCGAAAATACAAAGTCATGCATGAACTCTAAAAATTTAACAACTTCTTTGAAACTTTTAACAATTTTTTCATACCTCAGTAAGATGTTATCTCTTGTCGTGCTCTTTTCTGGGAGATCCTTCTTAATGATACTTGTTGCTTTATTGATATTCTTTGATACCCATTTCTGAGTAGCTTTTGGAGCAACGATTTTTTTTCTCCCCAATATTGTTACGAAACTTTTCTGGGGGAATACTGGAAGAACTGACATTATGCAACTCAGTTTTTCTCCAGTTCGGAATATCAGATCTTGTCATCTTAACATAATTTGCTATGGTTTTATCTCTTTTAAGAAATATGCAACCCCTCTGCAAGTGACCTGGTTTTCCACAATAAAAGCAATGTTTAGTAGAATGGAAATAGTCATGTTTAGTGTTACCTGGATGTATATGTGCTTGCTTCGGAGCCTGATGGAATTTTATTTTTATGTTATCATCAGTTGGTCGAGATACTTCACTTTTGTCATCAGTGAGGGATTTTGGTTGAGAAGAATCTTTAGCCTTGAAAAATTTCACCTCTTTGCAAATAATAGGAGAGTCTATTCCTTCATATAATAATCCTCGTGTATCACGATGATTTCTACATGCTCCCAATATCGAAGTTAATTTATCCGATCTACTATTACTAGCCAAACACTCTTTTAGGCTCGTATTTTGTTCTTCCAACCTTTTGATTTTCTCATGCGCAATAACTAGATCATTCTTGGATGATTCAAAATGAACTTTGAGATCTTCTTGTTCAGAATTCATCTCATTGTTCTATATATTATCTAGCTTTGCTTTCTCGATCACGACTTGCAGTAATTTCTTCTTTTAGATTCGTATTTCGTTGAGATAATCTCTTGCACCACTAGAATCAAGTTGGTCTTGCAAGTCTTTATTCCGACTATGAAGTTTGTCATATTTAACTTTCTCACCGAATAAGGTGCTTTCAGTTTCAGAAAGTTTCTGATGACATTCCTTAGGAAGTTTATTAGCAACTGGATCTTCATGAAACACTTCTTTGTCAGAAATATAATCTGTATCTGATAGATATTCTCCAGTAGCTAATGCAATATCGCTTGCGTACTCTTGGTAATCATAAAATTTATGCCCATCATCAAGGGTAGGCATAGCTGCTGTATGGTTGTGTACGGTTCCAGCTAGGGTATACGGAGGAAAAGTTCCCGAAACCACGACAGTTAAAGCATTGAACAACATCATCAGGAGATGTTCTAACTTTAGAAAATCTCTTTTTCTTGTTTCTAAAGAATTTTCTAAATTGTTGTGGAGTATCATCCTTAGTACCTGGTGAACCAGATTTATCCTTAGAGGATTCAGTATTGTCTGCAGCTTTAAGAGAAATCGCATCTTTTTCAGACCGATAGCATTATCAAAGATCTTTAACTTTTCAACAAGAGTATTTCTGGAAAGTGTTGAAAGATCGTTTGCTTCTTCAATGACATGTTTCTTAGACTCGTATCTTGATGGTAGAGACCTAAGAATTTTGCACATAATAACTTTCTATGGAGTAGTTCTTCCTAACGGATATGCGGAGTTAACTATCTGAGAAAGTCATTGGTTAAACTCATCAAAGGTTTCATCATCATACATACGAAGGTTTTCCCAGTCAGATGCTAGGTTTTGAAGCCTTGCTTCTTTCTCAGCGGTATTCCCTTCGAATACAGACTGCAAGATATCTCAATTTCTTTCGAAGTTTCACACGTAGTCACATGATGTTGGAGATCTTGGATTATGGCATGGATAATAGCATTTAACCCATCAGAATTATGCTTTTCAACACTGATTTCGTTATCACCATATGAAACTACATCTTTCGCAACAATTGCACCATCTCTTACAACCATTGAAGGATTATACCCGTTTACAACAAGTATCCATGTCTGAAAGTCACAGTCTTGTAAAAACGAACGCATAGCTATTTTCCACCATAAGTAATTAGTGTCATCAAATCCTGGTGGTACATAAATCGAACTTGGTTAAAACAAGTTCAGATTCATGTCTATCGGTTCAGATCGCTACAAACACAGACTTATTAGGTCTTTATGGTATTTGCCTGCTTTGATACCAATTGGGGTACCTAGTACACCACCAACTTTTTTATTCGAGAACCAGTATAGACAACCCTTGCACAATCTATAAGTTTGAATATGAAACTGTGTTTAAGATTGCTTTAAGAAGGCAAACCTAGTATACACAGAACTGTTCACGAACCGAATTCCAAAAAGAACAAGTCTTGTAATCTATATTTCAAGATACGAATTTACCAAGACCAGTCTGGTAGGTTCTTTCAGTTGAGTTAATACAATATAGGTTTAGATACGCACAACCTGTGATATTTCAATTATAAAGATAAAAAATATAATGTGGAAAAGAAATAACACATATACCAGAAGTTCTGTTAATGAGGAAACCGCAACTGCAGAAAAACCCCGGGAACTAGTCCAGATTGAACACACACTGATTATAAGTTGTTACACCAAACCTACTACCTATTCGGACTAAATGTAATACTTGTTTCAGTTGTATTCGAGCATCGGTATTAATTCTAGCAGAACAACGATTCTCTTTAAGAATTCTTCACCTAAATCTTCTAGCAGAACACCAATTCTCTTTAGAATATATACTCTTGAAAATCTTCTAACATAACGTTAATTCTATTTATAAGATATCCTCCAACAATTAGGTTACGAAACCGTGAACCTTAATTGAGTCTTCCTTATAAGATCACTTAGAAACAACTAAGGATATCTTGCTCTATCAATTCTAAGGTTTATAACAAACACTTAGGAACAAGAACTGAAACTAACAAAGAAGATAGATTTCATGTGCTTTACGATCTGAAAAAGCGGGGTCTAACAACACCACCCAATATTTCTCTTAGCAATGTGTATGGACAAACTCGAATATACTTTTAAGAGAATCAACAAGACTCAATCAATTAAAACTACATCAATGAGTTTATATATCTCTCTCTTGATTTGATTTCCTCAAACAGAAACTGCGAACACTAATCAAATACAAGGAATAACTTGGATGGTACCAAAGACCAATATCCAAGGATCAATTAATGACAATCAACAACCAAAGGTTGGATTACTATGTTTGAATGATCTAGCGCACAACCTGTATTATTTCAATTATAAAGATAAAACAATATAATGCGGAAACTGAAATAACACAAACACCAGAAATTTTGTTAACGAGGAAACCGCAAATGCATAAAGACCCCAGGACCTAGTCCAGATTGAACACACACTGTATTAAGCCTCTACAGACACTAGCCTACTCTAAGCTAACTTCGGACTGGACTATAGTTGAAGCCCAATCAGTCTCCCACTGATCCAAGGTACAGTTGACTCCCTACACCTCTGATCCCAGTAGGATACTGCGCACTTGATTCCCTTAGATGATCTCACCCACAACTAAGAGTTGCTACGACCCAAAATTGCAGACTTTGACAATAAAAAAATCTGTCTCACACAGACAAGTCTACCAAAGAATCAATCTATCTCCCACAGAAAAACCCTAAAGTTTTTGTTCCGTCTTTTGATAATAATCAAGGTGAACAGGAACCAATTGATAATCCGGTCTTATAATCCCGAATAGCAGCCTAGATAAATCAATCACCTCGCAACAATCTTAATCGTATGATAGCGAAACAAGATGTTGCGGAATCACAAACAATGAGACGAAAATGTTTGTGACTACTTTTTATATCTTGCCTATCGAAGATATTAATCTCAATCCAATCAATCTGATTGTACTCGTACGATAGAAGATGCAAGATTATATCACACAACTACGATAAAAGTAGTATCAGTCTGGATTCACAATCCCAATGAAGTCTTTAAGTCGTTAACCTGGTTTTAGAAGAAGAAAACCAAAGGTTAGGGAGAAACGACACTAGCACGCAAACTAGTATCACACGTGAAGTGTGGGGATTAGTTTTGCAGAGTTGCTAGATGTCCCCTTATATAGTCTTTCAAATCAGGGTTTCGCCTTGGTCACAAAGCAAACAATATCCACCGTTAGATGAAAACCTGATTTAGATTCAAGCTAATATTTCTCAACCGTTAGATCGAAAACTTAGCTTGTTATACACAAATGAAATGCACGCTTCTAGGTTTGTTAACCATACCCAAACGTGTATATTGTTGGTTCAACAATAGTTAACCAAAAGCTTAGCCATATGAGCATTTCACACCAACCATATTCTTCTTCACCATAACTAGTTCAAATGAATCAAATGAACTAGTTAGAGAGTTGTTCAATTTCAATAAATCTTATGTACTACACAAGACACAATTGAAGCAAAGATGATTTGATTCACTCGAATCGGTTCATGAACTTTATAGCCACGGTTTGCAAATTGCATTCTTTAGTCTTTATAAGTTTAAGTTCAGAAATCATCTTCAGATATATAACCTTCTTAAGTTCGCACACTAGCTTCGCGGACTTAATCAACCGGGCAGAGTTTACAAACTTCAGCAGAAAATCTCGATAAAGACTTTCCGTCGGTTCGCGGATTGGGTTCGCGGACGCAGCTAGTTTGTCAACTCCAGCAGAATTACTCGGGATGAGAAGTTCGGCAGTTTGTGGACTAAGTTTACGGACTTGGCAACAAGCCATTCTTCCGGTTTCTCTTGATCAACAAAGTTCGCAAACTTTGGTTCAAGGGGTATGACTTATGCACATATGTGTTTCCAAAACAATACTTATGTCCATCATTGGTTATGTAATCTAACCATTGAAACATTCTTAGAGGACGTTATATAGTTGTTATATCATTTCTCGTCAAAGCAATTTTCAATGTCATTGAAACATATCATGACCTTCGTCACTAGGTAAAGATAAACATGGTCGAAGCGAAACGCTTACCAACACATATTTCGAGATATAGATAGGCGAGGTATACTCGGCTCGAAATACCAAATATGTATAATCTAAGTCTATATATAGCATACGACTTTTTGTCTCAAGAAGTAGGAGATAGAATAGATAGAATTTTGAGTGACAGATAAGTTCAAGTCTTCACATACCTTTTTGTCGAGAAGTTCCACCGGTTGCTTGAGTAGTTCTTCTTCTTGTATGATGAATTTCCATGAAGTCCTTGAGCTCAACTACACTTTCTATCCTAGTCCGAGACTTAGCTATAGTAGACTAGAAATCAAGACTTATAGTTTTGATCACTAACATTGACAAACATGCTTGAGATAGCAACACATGCGAGTTCGACCGATCAATGCTCTAACACGATCCCCATGTAAAGTTTTATGAAAACACTCATACTTGTTCATGAAGAACAAAGTTATGGAAAACAATCTTTTGTGACCGAACACCAATTTTCCAAGGGATAGGTTGTATTGTCACATGAAAACTCTATCTATAGTGAATTACCAAGTCTAGGTTGCTTGGGAACCATGCTACCTTGTCTAGGAGACAAAAACCAAAGTATATGGCCAAAATAGGGTTTAGTCACGTAGGTAAGTGAGAGGGTACGGGTACTTTTGCAAAATTCCGTGTACCCTATTCTTATTCACGATTCAAGTACTACACGTATAAGTGTTGCATTAATGAATATCCCATAACTTCTTCGTTATAACTCGGAATTGAGTGATTCTTGGCCCTTTGAATTCGTATGATCGTCCAGTACAACATGAGAAACTTTCCAGGGATAAAGGTTATACTAATTAAAGTCATGAGACCAAACTATTCAAGTATATACATAAATGTGTACTTACCGTCGTAAGAGTTATTCCATATAGTGAGTATTTATGTCGATACATAGAGAGGTAGAGTAAACAACAAAATCAAGTATTGTTACTAACCTTTAATGAAGTTATTCGTGGATGTCTTCTTGTAGTCTCCATTCTTGATTCTTCAAGAATAACTTTGATATATACTTAACTTCTTAAACCTAATCTAGTCTGAAACTAACTTTAGTATACTAAATCAAGAATGCATTTTGGAAACTAAATTTGAAAACTAACTTGACATACTAACGCTAGTGGGTTAAACCGAGCAATGCTCTAACAGTTTGTGCACCTTTAGAAGAAGGAGGCTTGGGATTGAATAGATTAGAAAAATCAACAAATCTTTATTGATGAAGCTATTACGAAAGACGTTGAATTCTGAAGAAGGGCAAGAAAAATTTATGAGAGTTAAGTTCATAACAGCTGAAGTAGAGTAGTGTGAGTATTACAAGAAATCTTTAGTATGTCTAGGAATCGAATGGCTATGGACTGATGTTAAAAAAATACCAGATGGATACAAGGTACTTATGAAAGTATCTCTATGTGGAATGATAATAGGATAACAAAAAATGTACTTTGTGAAAGTTACCTTAATAACGATTTCATAATGCAACATAGAAACATGAAAGTAACTGAGATTATCAATGATGTATAATGAAGAATACTAGAGAGCTATTATAATTCTTTTCAGTGAATGAATTACCAACCATTGATGTTGCAAATGATAAGAGAACATGGACCAGAGAAATATCAGGAGAGTTATCTACAAAATCAGTTGTAAATCTTACTAGGACACACTATCCTACATGTTCCTGGGTAAAGTATGTTAGGTTTAATGGATTACACCGAACTACTGCAAGTAATATATGGAAAATTGTAAGACGGGTATGTGCTACAGATGAAGACGTGAAGAACAAAGGTGTCAATCTAGCTTCCAGATGTTGTTTTTGTGGTGTAGCTGAAGAAACAATTACACATTTATTGTCGTTTTGCAATTTCAGTGAAATAATATGAAAATGGCTTGGAGGTATGTTTATATTTATAATCCCACTTCACATGAATATGTTCTAGAACTTGCCAAAACCAAGAGTAGAGCTGTTAGAGAAATATGGTCAACAACAACATCAAAAACTATAATGGAACTTTGGTTTCTAAGAAATAAAATGATTTTTAGAATGTTGCAAAAAAAAAAACCTTGCTAGTCTCAAGAGAAGAATTATACAGTTTATTACCAAGGATTGTGAAGTCGTATTGAAAGGCAAAACATGAAGTACCAGTTATGATAATCAGGTTACGAGGAACTTTGGCATAACAAATAGGCAGATAACTCATCAACACATACAAGAGGTAACTTTGCAAATGCCTGATAATCAGTTTTTCATTTATTGTGATGGTGCTTCAAAGGCAATCCAGAAGTAGGAGGATTTGGTTTTCTTTGCAGAGATTGTAATGGTACATTCGTAGATGCTCAATCAAGTAGTATAGGGATAGGTAACAGTTCTCTGTAATATAATTTCTCTTCCCTGATTATAACACAACTCTAAATATAATTTCATATCAATATGACTTATATCAATCCCCAATTTCATTCACAATAATATACTCTCAACAATAAAAGAATACAATCCAAAATGCTAAAATTAAGACAATTAGCGGCTTACCTAAGCATCAACATCATTTGAAATGAAAATTCACCCAACTGAGACTTGATTCCGTAAGTAATTGAAATCTAACCCATTTAATCACTCAATACTCAATCTTAATCATTCTTCTAGAACCTCAATTTCTTATTTAGTGGGAATTGCAGATGGAACTGAAATTAATATCTGGTGATAGTTAATGGAAATAGAGTTCTGGTTGAAGGGTTTACAACTACAAGGGTTGCTGAAATTACAACTATGGATAATAAAACTGGTGTTTTGAATCAGAAGTGTTGCAGGAGATGGGTGCAATGCTGAGCTGCAGATGATGAGCTGAAATGGGATGTGTAGTTAAGAGTTTTAACTTGATGATAGAGAGTGATGGTAATACTCCAAATGCAGAAAAGAGACCTGATTTGTTTATAAAATGAATGACGATGGTATTAGTGAGGATTTCTCATAATTAATGTGACTAAAATCTGCTCATATTCGTATATAAAAAACTGTCGCAGTTGGAATGAATTTGATGATAAATGTTATGGAAAAAGGGATGAATTGTGGACAAGCCTGGAATCAGGGTAATTACATGTTCAAGATGATGACGTTAACGAAGGATGGTTCCATAGACTTCTAGCTAGGAATTATTGAAGTAGGCATGATTTTTCATCAATCAGGTGGGAACTTTATACCTTTCTTGTAATCATTAAGTTTTCCTTCTATTTGCGAGCATGATGTTTCTTTGCTACCCGTAAGCATATCATATGTTTATGATTGGGTATGTTGTGTATTATGTGTTGTCTACATTTCTGATTTGATTTGTAGATAGTGGTAAAAGTGGTTCGATTCTCAGACTTGTGAAGGATATTAATTAGACTTAAATTCTAATATTAAAATAGAAAACTCACTAAAAATTATAGCAAACTCAATCAAAGATGATATCAATACTAAAAGAAACACTGAGGCTAAGATTCCACTATTTTCCAAGTTCAAAGTGATTAAACCAATACTTATATTTATGCAATTTTCTCGTTTAATTTGATTCTAAAAATATTGCAACAAGTAGATTTTTAAAAGTAGTAATTGTAAATACCAAGTATGAAGCATCAAAAGTCTTAAAACTAAGCATACTCTATCAAAATAGATCACAATCACTCAAATAAAAATCATATTCAATAATAGTTTAAGGCAAAAAATCATATAATTATTGCAAATAACAATATAAAATAGAATATACCACTTTTTGTTGGAAAAATAGCTTCCTCTATCTCCTCAGCAATGGGGTTTAGCTCCTCATATTAATCATGATCTCAAAATATGTGTTTTTTGCTCAAAAGATGATTAAAAGAGTGAAAAGTAATAACACAGACTGTTTGCAACAGTGTATTGGTGTTGCAAAACAACTGTTACAGAAAACTGTTGTAATTACTGCTGCTTTGTTGCTGATTTTAAGACCCTAGAATACGACTGCCCTGCACAGCTTAATGTTCTTCAGCTGTTAAACAACAACATTGTTCTGCGACTGTTTCCGTGCGTCAATGTTCTTCGCGTTCTTCATCTTCAGTAGTAGCAGCAGCAGAAACAAAGTTTGGTAAAGCTATGATTTCTTCTTCTCTGGCTCTCCTTAGGTTCCCAAACTCTCGACATCTCTTCTATATGACCCAAGACATCTATTTATATCAAAAATACCGATTAAATCTCTCCCAAATCTTCCAAAATCTCTTTCCTTCTCTTCACGGCCAAGTTGCGAAATTTCTTGTTTTAGAATTTCTACGCGTTTCTGAGCTTTCCCTTTTATTCTAAACTCTTCCTTAGATAGATACAAATCTTTGGGAAAGTTTACAGCACTTTAATCTCTCTAAAATTCCCTAAAACAGGTCACACAGGTGACTTTCCATATTTTCTGTTGTGAGAAAAATCCGTCGATTGAGCCCAGTATAATCGATTTAAACACCCATATCAGATTCTTAGACCCATAAGGAGTCTATCCTATGAAAATCATAGGTTTAATCGACCTCAAACTCCTCCAAATCACGATTTCCAAAACTGTTCTTCACTGCACCTATTTTCCCGCCAAAACCTGGTTTTTGAAATGTTGAAGATGGTTGCCCCTTATCCAGGGTAGGGGTGCGATCAGCAACTGCCTGGAAATGGGATGCCCCTTAGTAATTAGGTTACCCCTTATTCAAAGTGAGCGTCCGAATAACAAATGTCCTCCGGGTGCTTTCCGACAACTTTTCGAGCCAATTTTTTCCAAAAAGATTTATTGGCCAAAAATTCCTATAAATAAATAAAACACCATAATAAGTACAAAAATGAGCCCTAACAATATATAAAATCGAGACAAATCGGACACAAAAATGTGTTTATCAATTTTCCTGGGAGGAATGTCTGTGTTTCACCACAGTTCCTTTCTAAGTCATTATTAGCGAAATTGGCAATATTATCTTACTAACGGAATTAACAATATTATCTTATATATTGTTAACGGTTTACAATATTACTTAAATAGCACGACAGGCCGTGTATTAATTATATATACATATTGATATATGGGGAAAGATAGACGTATGCATATTATGTTTGTTGATCAGTTGTCTATAGTCTTATTAGTAATTTTGGAAACTATGATTGTTGTGCGGTGTGATGTGCTTGGTATAGTTCCCATGAGAGAAGTGTATGTGATTCCTCACAGCTTCTCGCTAAGTCGTATTAGCGGGATTTGCAATATTACTTACCAGCACGGGAGGCCGTGCATTAATTATCTATAGATTATTAGCGGTATTTGCAATATTATTTATTAGTGGTATTGACAATATTATATATACATATTGATATCTGGGGGAGCTACTCGTATGCACGTTATGCCGATTGTTATTTTATGTGCAAATTGTTGGGTGCAAAGGGTGTTTATTATTTCTTTTACTTTTGTACTTTAAATATATTGATCCTTGTGTAACGTTTTGGTTATTACTTGAGAAATATATATGTATCTACCGAGCACCCTTTTGGGATGATATGCTCATCTTTTCCCATTTCAGTTTTTCAGTATTCAGAAGAGATGGTGCGCGCTAAGATAATCGTCTCCGTAGCTTAGAGCTTTATCGGAATTAGGAATGTTATTTATCTTTTATATATGTACTTTTCATTTCTCTGTAAAACAACACATGATTATATTCATATCACTCGACAGACTTTCATTAATATAATATGAGAGAGTTTGGATTTCGTTGATATTTTATGTAATTATGGTTCTTAAGATCGACAATCTAGATTTGATGCTTTAATCAGGTTGGAATCCTTTCAGCTAAGTAGGTTTAGTATTTGGGGCGTAAACTACAAATTTTATTGCGGAAATAATGGAAAAAATATCACTGCTTATGGATGCGCAGTTCAGTCTGCAATATAAGATCTTTTTCTTTATACTGACTCTAAAGTAGTTCTTTCTGAAAAAGCGGGAGTATAACAACCACACCCAATAATTCGTTCGGAAATCTGTGTGGACTAACTCCATATAATTCCAAGAGCACCAACTTAAAAGAGATCTCAATCAAGATATATATCAAAGATCTTAATATCAATTTCTCAATACAATCTGCAATCGAACAGATACAAATCTGTGAGCCTGATTGATATGAGAAATAAGTTGGACGGTACCAAAGACCAACACCCAAGTGTTAATCAAGTTATATCCAACAAACAAGGTCGGATTTATCAATTGATTGAACTATGCACAACCTGTGATATTTCAATTATATAAAAAATATAATGCGAAAAAGAAATAACACAGACACTGGAAATTTTGTTAACGAGGAAACCGCAAATGCAGAAAAACCCCGGGACCTAGTCCAGATTGAATACCACAATGTATTAAGCCGCTACAAACACTAGCCTACTATAAGTTAACTTCGGACTGAAATGTAGTTGAGACCTAACCAAGTCTCACACCGATTAAGGTACAGTCGCATTTCTTATGCTTATAGAACCACTCCGGATTTTGCGCACTTGATTCCCTTAGCTGATCTCACCAACAACTAAGAGCTATGACCCAAAGTTGAAGACTTATAAACAAACTTGTCTCACACAATTCTGATAGATAAATTTGTCTCCCACAGAAGTACCTATGAAGTTTTGTTCCGTCTTATGATAAATCAAGGTGAACAGGAACCAATCGATAATCCGGTCTTATACTCTCTAAGAGCAGCCTAGAAATATCAATCACCTCACAATAACTTAACTATATGGTAGTAGAAGAAGTTACTGCGGAATCACAAAGTCTGAGACGAAGAACTTTGTGACTACTTTTTATATCTTACCTATCGGAGATAAATCTCGAGCAAATCTTAGAGAATATAATACTCAATGAAAAAGTGGGGGTCTAACAACCTCACCCAATATTTCGCTTAGCAATCTGTATAGACTAACTCCAATATACTTTCAAGAGAATCAACTAGACAGTCAGACTAAATCTTAATAAAATTATATCAAAGAGTTATATCTCAATTTCTCAATTTAATACGCAATCAAACAAATAAGAATTTGCGAGCCTGATTGAATATAAGAGAAATAAATTGAAAGGTACCAAAGACCAATGTTCAAGGATCAATCAATTTCAATCAACAACCAAAGGTTGGATATATCAATTGATTGATACAACACGCAACATGTGATATTTCAATTATATAACAAAATATAATGCGAAAAAGAAATAACACAGACACCAGAAGTTTTGTTAACGAGGAAACCGCAAATGCAGAAAAACCCGGGGACCTAGTACATATTTGAACACCATACTGTATTAAGCCGCTACAGATACTAGCCTACTACAAATTAACTTTGGTTTAGAATGTGGTTGAGACTTAATCAATCTCAAACTGATCAAGGTACATTCGCATTCCTTACACCTCTGATCCCAGCAGGATACTATACACTTGATTCCCTTAGATGATCTCACCCACAACTAAAAGTTGGTACGACCGAAAGTTGAAGACTTGATAAACAAATATGTATCACACATAAAAGTCTATAGGAATAGATAAATTTGTCTCTCATAGATATACCTATGATTTTTTGTTCCGTCTTTTGATAAATCAAGGTGAAAAGGAACCAATTGATATATCATACTTATATTCCCGAAGAACAGCCTAAAAATATCAATCACCTCACAATAATCTTAATCGATTAACGAAACAAGATATTGTGGAATCACAAACGATGAGACAAAGATGTTTGTGACTACTTTTCTATCTTGACTACCGGAGATATAAATCTCAAGCCAATCTTACGATTGTACTCACACACGATAGAAAACAGCAAGATCAGATCATGCAGCTACAGAGAAAATAGTTGGGTCTGGCTTCACAAGCCCAATGAAGTCTTTAAGTCGTTGACCTACAGGTTTTCGTGAAAAATCTAAGGTTAAAGGAGAATCGACTCTAGCTTATAAAACTCGTATCACACAGGAGGTGTGGGGATTATGTTTCCCAGTTGCTAGAGTTCTCCTTTATATATATTTCAAATCAGGGTTTGCAATCTAAGTTACCTTGGTAACAAAGCATTCAATATTCACCATTAGATGATAACCTGATTAGATTCAAGCTAATATCTTTCAACTGTTGGATCGAACTTAGCTTGTTATACACAAATGAAATGCACCTTCATTTAGGTTTGAGTAACCGTACCTAAACGTATACACTTAGTCGTTTCAAAAATAGTTAACCAACGGTTAGCCATATGAGCACTTTAGTATCAACCTTATTCATCTTCACCATAACTAGTTTAAATGACTCAAATGAACTAGTTTGAGAGTTGTTCAATTTCTTAAATCACATAGAAGTATACAAGACACAATCGAAGAAAAAATCGATTTTGATTCACTCGAATCAATTCATGAATATTATATACACGGTTTGCAAAGATTTCATTCCTTAATATATAAATGTTTTAATTCATGAATAAATCGATTTTAGAAAGTAACCTACTTAAGTATGCAAACGGGTACGCATACCTAAGTAGCCGGACCAAGTTTGGTTACGCCAGTACGCGAATGGGTGCGCATACCAATTCACACTTCCAAACTCCAGCAGAAATTCACGGACGTGAAACTTACGCCAGTATGCGCACGGATAGGCATACTTACCCATATTTCCAACAACCGCCGCTACGCGTACGAGTACACATACTTTAGGTTCCCGGTTTTGGACTTTTATACAAATGTGAGAACATACTATGTTTATATCCAAACATGGTTACTTGTTCTAAACTCTCATTTCAATCAATGCAACTTTCTTAGAGGATGTTATAATAGTTGTTATCCACAAACTATTTTCATCAAAGCGATTTTCAAGTTATTAAAATAATCAACATGACTTCCGTCACGAGTAAAGATGAACTTGGCCAAAGCGAAAGCTTACCAACACATATTTCGAGAAATAGATAAGCGAGATAAACTCGGCTCGAATAACAAATGTGTATAATCGAAGTCTATATAGCAATACGACTTTTGTCTCAAAATAGGAGATAGAGTAGATAAACTTTTGAGTGATAGATAAGTTCAGGTATCCACATACCTTTTTTCGATGAAGTTCCACAAGTTCCTTGAGTAGTTTTTCGTCTTCATATGATGAACGTCGTGGAGTCTAAAGCTCAACTACACTTATTATCCTAATGCGAGACTTAGCTATAAGTAGACTAGAAATCAAGACTAATAGTTTTGGCAACTAAACTTGACAAACAAGCTTGGGATAGCAACATTTGCGAGTTCGACCGAGAAATGCTCTAACACTCAACACGATAGAACAAGTAAGATCAGAATACGCAACTACAGAGAAAATAGTTGGATCTGTCTTCACGAATCCCAAATGAAGTCTTCAAGTCGTTAACCTAATAGAGTTTTGGAAAAACCTAGGTTAAAGGAGAATCGTCCCTAGTTTGCAACTAGGACACAGGAAAGTGCCGAGATTAGATTTTCCATTTGCTATAATTCTCCCTTATATAGTCTTTCAAGTCAGGTTTTGCTTATAGTCAAAGCTAAGATAGCTTAGTAACAAATCATTCAATATTCACCGTTAGATGAATTTCTGATTTAAGATTCAAGCTAAGTCTGCTTTAAAATAAAGCAATCAATCCCCACTGTTAGATGGTCTTAGCTTGTTACACACAAATGAAATATACTTTCATTTAGATATGGGTAACCGTACCTAAACGTGTATATTGAGTTGGCTTAATAACAGTTAACCGAAGTTAGCATATAAATACTTTTGTCTTAACCACATTCATATAACACTTCTAGATCAAATATGATGATCAATCAATCATGAAAGATAATCAAATGAATCTAACTGTGTTTCAAATAGAATTGTTCAATTGTTCACAATCTCATTGAAATATATATGAACCAACTGAAACAAAATCGGATTGATTCGTAATTGTACAAAGTACTTATACAAGAATCAATTCATGAACATTAAGCCACGGTTTTCAAAGATTGCATTCCTTAATTCATAAATGTTTAGTTCATGACTAAGGGAATCATACTTAGCCAATTTTAGAACTTAAACCACTGTGTTCGCAAACCAGGTGTGCAAACAACTGCTCCGGACCTTGGCTTTTTCCAGCCGTTCGCAAATCAGGTATGCAAACAGTTATCCCAGGCCCAACTCAGGTAGAACCGTTCGCATACTAGGTACGCAAACAAGGTTCTCGGACCTTTACAGGTAAAACTGTTCGCATACTTGGTACGCAAACAAGGTTCCCGAACCTGAATTATAACAATACATTCTACATACTAGGTATGTATACCGTGTTGTATCCAGACATAGTTACTTGTTCTAAACTCCCATTTCAATCATTGAAATATCCTTAGAAGACGACAACAACTGTCTCACACAAACTATTAGCTTCAAGTGATCGAATCATCAATACGAAACTTTCCAAGTCGACATCAAATGATTGTCTCACACTAATCATATAAGATGTTTCAAGGAAATTTTCACATGATCATCTTTTGACTTAATATTTAGTTTTTCCAAAAAATAAATTGTTTCCAACTAAACTCATCAAGAATAATGATGAACATAGTTAGAGCAAAAATTTTCCAACACATATTTCGAGAAATAGATAAGCGAGATAAACTCAGTTCGAAATATCAAATGTGTATAATGTAAAAGTCTATATAGCTATACGACTTAGTCTCATTAGAAGATAAAATAGAATAGATTTCTGAGTGATAGATAAGTTTTAGTCTCCACATACCTTTTGTTGATGAAGTTCCTCCAAGCTCTCCTCACTAGATCTTCGTCTTCAATCGATGAACACCGTAAAGTCTAAAGCTCAACTACACATTTTATCCTAATCCGAGGCATAACTATAAGTAGACTAGAAATCAAGACTATAGTTTTGATCAACTAAACTTGACAAACAAGCTTGAGGTAGCAACGCTTGCGAGTTCGACTGAGTAGTGCTCTAACAATCTTCCCCTTTGTCAATTTTAGTGACAAAACTATCAATACAGATGGATTACAAAATAAATAAAGTTTGTAGCTTCTCATCCATCATGCTTGATTTCCTTGGCTCTTCAACATTATTGAATATTCTTCGGAACTCCAAGTATTCCAGCGATTCTGAACGTGTTCAACTCAGCATCATTTTTGTTGAAGATCTGTAGCCATAACAATAAGAAAACAGATGTTCTCAATCATTGCTATACAGTGTCATAGTATTATCACACAACATCAAAGTCCAATTGTATCAAAACTTTAACAATAATACTACGGTGATACGTATCACTCCCACTTAGTCAATACTTCATCTCCTAATGAAAACCACTCCCCTTACATAATATTCCATAAACCGTATGTATGTAGTGTGAACTACCAAATAATTCCCCCCTTTTTGTCAATATAAATTGGCAAAGGTATGAAAACTAGGGACCATAATGAAATTCTAAAGGAGATAATTCATGATTTCACATAGTTGAAACTTAGTGTATTCATCAAGGAGTTTATTAAGATACAAGATAACTCCTACAATATTCCACGGCCGCACTCCCCACAAAGATTTGGCAATTAAGCACAAGTTCAATTAAGAACTCTCCACCATAATATGTCATTCCCGAAAAAACAACATGAGCGACCTTACTTTTACAAGAAAAGAAGGATTTCTTTGGATATTAACAAATCACACGGATTTGTATCCGGTAAACTCGAATAAATTAACCACAAAAAGACCTTATTGATTAATTTAATCGGAAACGCTCAACGTAAGAAAACTTACGGAGCCATACAGTACTTTCACATAAAAGTGGATCAGGGAATGATCAATACTGCGGAATTTTCAAAAGTTTATTCTATCTTTTGTCAATATTTGCATAATGACACAATAGACTTAACTTTTAAGGATATGAGATAATCATAGTTCGTGGACGTAAACATAACATATCCCATAAAATAATTTTGCAATATATAAAACCAATGAAGATTAATAATGCAAAATCATCTTCCAAATAACTTAGAATTTAAATAAAGGATTATTTTGTGTTTCCTCTCCTCCCAAGATAGCTAATTAGCGTTTCCTCCATAAATAGATTAAACTTAGTGTTACCCCCCGTCGTTACTTTTCCTTCCAAAATCCGGTTAGCTGAGTCAGCTGAAGTACACACGTGGCAAAATTATATGCATGTCAAACAAAATTCGCTAAATACCCTCGCCTTCTTCGGTTGATTAAACCCACGCCCATTCCCCCTCCCCCTCCCCCTCCCCCACCCAAAAAAAAAAAATACTAAAATTCAGCAGTTCCTTATTCGCATTCAAAATCCTTATCATGAACCAAAAAGGAGCACTAGATTCAAACAAAACCAGTTCCAATCAACCAGTATGATTAGATATATGAAAATAAATCGATGAATTTGACGACTTATTCAAAATCAAACAAAACCAGTTCTAGGGTTTATAAAGCTTGAAGCATCTCTCTCATGGCAGGTTCATTGGCAATTCATTTTCATTTTTTATGTAGATATCTAGCCGATATATAGTTTGATTTGAATTTGAGTTTACAAGGAAGGACCCAAACGGTTGTCGTTCGATTAATGAACTGTGAAGCCTAAGGTGTGTTTTGAGGTTTGGGAAAGATGGGTCAGAAATGTATTTTGAATTTGAGAAGGATGCAGGGAGAATAAGTACAAGTTTGTATCAAAAAAGAAAAAAACAATGAACAGATGCTGGTATCGAGATTTGATTGAGATAATAAGTTGGGTTCGTATGATTTTGATTATTTTGATTAATTGTGATAAACAGATACTGGTATCGAGATTCAATAATCTCTTTAGATTTGGTATAACCCTCTTTGTTTCTAAGAACTTAGAAAAACATGTTTTTGTCGAAACAGGTCAAGTTGGAGACATTCATTTGGATATCAGTAGAGCCTTGCAAAAATGGGAGCCTGGCCTGCGTCCATACCTCAAAACTGGTAAAGTTGCACAACTCATGTTCATCATTTTGTCACTCTTTTCAGATTGGATTAAAAATAGGACTTTTCTCTCTGGTAGTACGAGTTAGTTTTGGAATGATCCCATCACTTGTAGAATTGGATGGGTTAATTTGATTGATATCAGATGGTGGTGGATCTGATATACATCATTTACCGGCCATCAATAAAAATACCAGAAAATCTATTTCATGGTTAAATTGCAATTATTAGTGAAATAGACGGGGATATTTTTGGAAATTCACCAAAATAATTTTTATCTAAGCCACACGTACAGGAGTGCAGACTCAGCTAACCGGGTTTTGAATGGAAAAGGTAACGATGGGAGGAAACATTAATTTTAATCCATTTGGGGAGGAAACACTAATTAGCGATCTTGGGAGGAGAGGAAAAGCAAAATAACCCTTAAATAAATAAATCTAAAAACATTGTAAGATGAAAATCGTTGAAATAGCTTTGTGTAATCACAATATTTGCTATTCCAGATCCTAGTTATCCTTCTTAAAAATATAAGAATAACTTCTCATAAGAAGTTTCCCAGACATCTTAGAGCTTTCTCAGAGCGTCTACCGAGAATTCTTTTTCATTATTGAAAAATCCATTGATTATAGGATCATTCTATTATTCCAAATCTTCAGAAATGTCAGTTAACTCACTAAGCTCTGTTTTCAATTTACACAAAGTGTTCTTTGTCAGAGACAACATTCGTTCATCGTGAGCTATCTTTTCCAAGGATAAAATGATTTGAGATTTTAAATCATTTCTTTTGCAGATGAAATCCTTCACCGTAACCCTTAAGTTATTATCATGCTGACAAACGGATAAGAAACAGGTAGAGGAAGAACCTTTTTCATCATTTGTAGACTTCTCCTTTTTCTTTCTCGAAGATTGGATTCCTTCACATAGATACACATTAACTGCTTCTACAACATCCTTTTTTGTGGTACCCTTGGTTACAGGAGCCATGACACTGTATCTTTCAAATAAAAAGAGTTAAGGATATTTTAATTATAAAGTAATATAAATAGAACACCGGAAATATCAAACCCTAAAGAGCATTTTTCAAGAGGCACTTTGAAAAAGTCTTCAGTTCACGATCCATTATCTTTTTTTGATAAAATATTCACTTTGCCAAACTTAACTTTCATATTCTTAAGATAAAAATAAACAACTATACAAGACTTGAGAAACCTAATGCAATCCTCATATTCTCAAATTAATACATAGGATGAAAATATTATTATCATTAGGTAGCAATAGAGTAAGCATAATGCTCACTTCTTATGTCAAATGGCGACATATCAAGGCTTGTCATATAAACAGACTTCTTACTTCATATGATCCTGGTTCTTTGAGGCTTCTTCTTGACATCAAAGGTTCCATGTTGGTTACTCATGGCCAGATTCATCCTTTCCAGGTCACCTTGAAGCTTGACAATTCTTTTGTTGTTCCTCTTGAATTCCAACACTTACTTTGAACATGACTTGTATTTCCACAAAACGAATAATTTTAGATAGGAATTTTTGTTTGGTTGATTGATATCCTGTTTATCACAACCTTGTACATCCGTCTTTCCAGAAATGGCTGGAATAAAGGAGTTGTTTGTGATCACAGTTTTGCTTTTGAACCATATACCATTTGTGTTTCCAAAGGACTTATGACCAAATAACATTGCTGAGATCTTGTCAGAGCTTCTAGACAACCTTTGCCGGTCACACTTAAAAATATCAATCTCTTTTTCTTTTAGGGATAGGCTTCTGGTGAATTCATCATTAAGACAATCAATCTCAAGATTTTTACCTGAAATGATGATTCAATGTTCTCCAACAATTTCTTCAATCGAATATTTTCTTGAAGGATTTCTTCATTTTTATCCAAGAATTTCAAAATCTCAGTGTCAGACTTGTATTCTGAATCAGAATTTGAGTTAATATAAGTTTCAGCTGAGATAGAAGATTTTTTTGTGCAGAC
Source organism: Papaver somniferum (assembly GCF_003573695.1). NCBI lineage: Eukaryota > Viridiplantae > Streptophyta > Magnoliopsida > Ranunculales > Papaveraceae > Papaver > Papaver somniferum. The sequence goes on along the minus strand of NC_039367.1, from coordinate 13,640,053 downwards.
TTCAGAAGTATGCATATTCTTGACAAACTGACTTGATTTTACTTGTTGTATTGAATCATCTGAAACATCAGAGAGGGAGGGAGAGAGAGAGGTGTTTCTCAGATGTTTTGCTTCTCTTCACAATATCCTTGATCTTTTGTGTAATCAATGACCAGCCAATATCAACATGATTTGGAAAACACTCATCAGCCCAAGACAAGTTAGAAGATTAGCTTGTATTGGTCACAACATTGAAAGAAGATGTTCTGACTGTGTTCTGATCATGATCATGTATTTTTTAACTTTCCGACAAGTGAGTTCCTGGAAAGTGTTTCATGGTTATTTCCCTCAACAATGGCGTGCTTTTAAGAATCGTATCTAGCTGGCAGCGATCTGAGACTTTTCATCAAAATGTCCTTTTCAGGATTAATCTTACCCAATGCAAAAGATGCATTAACAATTTCAGACACTTTGTGATTAAACTCATTAAATGAATCTTCATCAGCCATATAAAGGTTTTCCTAATCAGAATTTAGATTTTGAAGCCTAGCTTCTTTCTCAGGAGTATTCCCTTCAAATACGGATTCTAAGATATCCCAAGCATATTTATACCGAGTGCATGTGGACACAAGGTGCTGAAGATCTTGGGTAATGGCATGGATGATAGCATTTAATCCGTCAGAATTTTGCTTTGCAGCGAGAATCTCAACAGGATCATACTCACCAATATCCTTTGCAACAGTTACACCGTCTACTGTAACTAATGGAGGATTATATTCATTAACAACACGAACCCATGATTGAAAATCACGCACTTGAAGAAAGGCACTCATAGCAATTTTCCACCATAAGTAATTCGAGCCATCGAATACTGGCGGTACGTTTATAGAGATAACACTTCTGTCCATAGAGTCAAATTGCCACAAACACAGACTTATGAGATCTTAGCGTGTTTGCCTGCTCTGATACCAATTGAAAAAGCAGGGGTATAACAACCACACCCAATAATTCGTTCGGTAATCTGTATGGACTAACTCCAATATAATTCCGAGAGCACCAACTTAAAAGCGAGCTCAATCAAGATATATATCAAAGAGCTTAATCTCAGTTTCTCAATACAATCTGCAATCGAACTGATAGAAATCGGTGAGCCTGATTGATATGAGAATTAACTTGGACGGTACCAAAGATCAATGCCCAAGTGTCAATTAAGTTATATCCAGCAAGCAAGGTCAGATTTATCAACTGATTGAACTACGTACAACCTGTGATATTTCAATTGTATAAAAAATATAATGCGGAAAAGAAATAACATAAACATCAGAAATTTTGTTAACGAGGAAACCGTAAATGCAGAAAAATCCCTGGACCTAGTCCAGGTTGAATACCATATTGTATTAAGCCACTACAGACACTAGCCTACTACAAGTTAACTTCGGACTAGAATGTAGTTGAGCCCTAACCAAGTCTCACACCGATTAAGGTACAGTCGCGTTCCTTACTCCTCTAGAACCACGCCGGATTCTGCGCACTTGATTCCTTTAGATGATCTCACCCACAACTAAGAGTTGCTACGACCCAAGGTCGAAGACTTATAAATAAACCTGTTTCACACAGATATGTCTAATCTGATAGATAAATCTGTCTCCCACATAAGTACCTATGAAGTTTTGTTCCGTCATATGATAAATCAAGATGAACAGGAACCAATTGATAATCCGGTCTTATACTCCCGAAGAGCAGCCTAAAAATATAAATCACCTCACAATAACTTAACTATAGAATAATTAAGATCAAATACGCAAGTACAGAGAAAATAGTTGGATCTGGCTTCACGAATCCCAAATAAAGTCTTCAAGTCGTTAACCTTCTAGGGTTTTGGAAAAACCTAGGTTAAAGGGGAATCGACTCTAGTTTGCAAGTAGAACACATGAAAGTGACTGGATTAGGTTTTCCAGTTGCTAGAGTTCTCCCTTATATAGTCTTTCAAGTCAGGGTTTGCTTATAGTCAAAGCTAAGATAGCTTAGTAACAAATCATTCAATATTCACCGTTAGATGAACTCCTGACTTAAGATTCAAGCTAAGTATGCTTTAAAATAAAGCAATCAATCTCCATAGTTAGATGATCTTAGCTTGTTACACAAAAATGAAATATACTTTCATTTGGATATGGGTAACCATACCTAAACGTGTATATTGAGTTGGCTCAGTAAAATTTAACCGAAGTTAGTCATATGAACACTTTTGTCTTGACGACATCCATCTAACACTTCTTGATCAAATATGATGATCAATCAATCATGAAAGATAATCAAAAGAATCTAATTATGTTTCAAATAGAGTTGTTCAATTGTTCACTATCTCATAGAAATATACATGCACCAATTGAATTAAAATAGGATTAATTCGTAATTGTACAAAGTACTTATGCAAGAATCAATTCATGAACACTAAGCCACGGTTTGGAAAGAGCCCATTCCTTAATTCATATATGTTTAGTTCATGAGTATGAGAATCCTACTTAACCGATTTTAGAACTTAAACCACTGTGTTCGCAAACCAGGTATGCAAACAACATCTTCGGACTTTGGCCTTGTCGAGCCGTTCGCAAACCAACTATGCAAACAGCTGTCCCAGACCCAACTCAGGTAGAACCGCTTGTATACTAGGTACGCAAATAAGGTTCCCGAACCTGAGTCATAACAATACAATTCGCATACTAGGTATGCATACCGTGTTGTTCCAGACACGATTAATTTTTCTAAACTCCCATTTCAATAATTGAGACATCCTTAGAAGACGACAACAGCTGTCTCATACAAACTATTAGCTTCAAGCAATTTTCAAGTGATCGAATGATCAATACAAAACTTTCCAAGTCGACATCAAATGGTTGTCTCACAAAAAATCATATAATATGTTTCAAGGCAATTTTCACATGATAATCTTTTGACTTAATATTTAGTTTCCAACAAATAAATTGTTTCTAACTAAACTCGTCAAGAATAATGATGAACATATTTAAAGCAAAAAGCTTCCAACACATATTTCGAGAAATAGATATGCGAGATAAACTCATCTTGAAATATCAAATCTTATTATAATAAAGAAAAGGCCCCCTTTTGGGTGGTTTTGGTGTAGCATGGCGGAATATCTAAATTATCCCTCATCTTATTACTCCTAAAGAGGTATGAGACGTAGTAATCCTACACTAGGAAGCCTATACCTGTAAAATAGACAGCTAAGGGATACGTGACCGAATCCCACTGAACTCAATTTTTCAAATTTACGTTTTTTTTTTCTTTTATCTCCTTCGATTTTAGTTTCCATCTTCTCCTCCTCTTTGTTCATGTTTCTCTCCGTCGAAAGAAATTGAAAATCAAACATTCAATTCTGAAAGAGGCGATACAAAAACTGTGATTTGATCAAAACTTCTTTTCAAAGAGTCTCCAATAATTTTTTCTCCCTACCCTCTTTATTCTCTTCTACTTGAACAAATGTTCTCCTGGTGCTAGGTTTCAAACTTTGGGTTTCTGGAAGAACAAGATGAAGTGAAAGATTTATGGTTGCCCAAGTAAAGACGCACGGATATTGATTCAAAACTCGAAACTGCTAATGATTTTCTAAAGGTATGATTTTAATTATGAATCCCCTATTTTTTTATATTCGTTGCATGGAAATTAGTGGTTTAGGGTTTCATATAATTTCCAATCCGATAAACCAATCTCTTCATCGGGTACCAATTTCAATTTCACCAAGTTTATTGAATCAGTTTATATAATACTATGTTGAATGTTGAATTACTATTGTTGTTTGCAATAATCATTATAATCAATTAAGTTGAATGGATGGCTTTGTCACCTGATATTCATTTGCTCAAGCTGAAAAATTTTTTAAGAATTGGAACTCAGTCTATAAAGATTTCATGTGTTCGTTTCAGAGTACTAATGTTTTCTGAATTTGGGATTTAGCAATTCTAAACGAGTTGCGTTCAGATTTCAGAGCTGTTGAAGCTAAATTAGTAAACCAAATTGGTATTTCACATAGATTTATCGTAGTTTTGATTTGTAGAGACTAGAGAAATTGAAATCAGATGAACTGGATTTGATGTTCAATGAAATCTATTGATTTTCTATTTTGGAACACCCAGGAGTCCATATGCTGCAATAGTGACTTATAAAATTGAAAAGAACTAGAAATGCAGCAAAATTGAAAAAATCTAGAATTGCAGTAAAATTGAAAAATTTGCAGCAATGCAGGGAAATATTAAGGTATCCAATTTAAATCGCCACGTCCAATGAAGGGATTGATATCTTTTGTAGGTACAATTTTCTTTCTCCGAGTGCTTAATTTTTGGTAACAATAACAATTGAACCTAGGGTGTTTGGTAAATACCCTCGACTTCATAGCCACCAGACCGGTATTTTGCATCATTGGTATTATTGTGTAACTTCAGATATAGCTGCAGCCTCAGCACAGTGGCTAGACAACGTGGGTATGTGACAGGGAGCATCATTTAGCAAAAGATTGCTCTCTGTGTACCATATACCTGCCATGTTAGGTACATACCTGATGTTGAGTGTTATAACCCACATATATATGAAAATTAAAGTCCAATAGAAATTGGTAGAGTTCATTAGCGGGAAGTAGATGCTGCCATCAAGTTTCAAGTTTGAATTTCTCCTTCGCAGAAGGATGTGGATGAAATGTCCACCGAGCGGGTTTATATGAGAACTTTCATTTGAATAGGGTTCGTTTTTCTCGGTGTACCTGAATCTAAAGGTCTGCAAAATGATAAGTTGACAAGAACTATTGTATAGTTAAAAACATAGGAAAAAATCACCAACTATGACCAACATGTTGATCTGGGACATAAATTTGTACTTCTTATTAGATAAATTCTTTGCTAAATATTATGTTGCTCTTTGGCCAGTCTATTATAATAAATTCTATAAGTGTTTATTTCCCCGACAGTAAGTCCATATTCCTTCGACCTTGATAGGTTTTAAATTGACATACTTGATGTTATTCATGCAGGTGTACATGAAAGGTACGAAACTTAGTTGCTGGTGGTGGCCATTGATCTATGCTGGCTGATTCATGTTCCTAGAAAGAGTTGTTTGAATTCAGCCTTGCTGACTGTGCGACTCCCTCAAATGTGCCTGTGATAAGTTGTGTACATCTTAACAAAGAATATCATCAAATATATAAGAGAATCTTATCTGTGTGTAACACAAAAAAAAAAAATGAAAAAGAAAACTGAGAACGATACCTTTTATAGGCTTACATGTTTCTGCCTAAATATAATATGTGAGAACATTTTATTTGTGTAGATTTTAGAGATTATTTAATGAAAGTTTGTTTTGTAGGTTTTAGTTTTATGTTAGTATGAAAAGTCTCTTTTTCTTGATAGTAAGATACGTGAGAACTGCGAACATCTTATGGGTGCTCAATAATTAAAGTGGAGAATTGCCTTTAAGTTCAGGTTCCGATGGCAGGCGCATCGCGCGTGCGGTTTCACTAATGTGTATAATGTAAAAGTCTATATAGCTATACGACTTAGTCTCATTAGAAGATAGAATAGAATAGACTTCTGAGTGATAGATAAGTTTTAGTCTCCACATACCATTTGTTGATGAAGTTCCTCCAAGCTCTCCTCAATAGATATTTGTCTTCAATAGATAAACGACGTGAATTCTAAATCTCAACTACACATTCTATCATAATCCGAGACATAGCTATAAGTAGATTAGAAATCAAGACTATATTTTTGATCAACTAAACTTAACAAACAAGCTTGAGATAGCAACGCTTGGAAGTTCGACCGAGCAATGCTCTAACACTTACTTTCTTTGTTTCTCGAAAAATTCCTTGGTTTGTAAAAGCTAGATGGAACAAGGTACATGCAGAATAAGTTTTGGGTATAACTACATGGAAGCAAAATTCTCCCCTGATTAACTGAAGAAAAAAGGCACAAATCAACAGAGAGGAGAAACTATGAAGTATCATTCTCAACCAGATTTTTAAGCTTCCTTAAAATCTCCTCTTCAAGTTTATTACAGGTTTAGCTAGGCTGTTATTTGAGTATATATATGTTATGTTGTCGATGTTTTAGGAAGAGTCTAGAATAGTCTAGAATATTTTAGAGGTTTCCTTGTTTTCCTAAGTTAGGAAGTTTCCTGATTTAGTTATGTTTGAGGTTTCCTAGTATAACTCATATACTTGGAACTCAAGTTTGTGGTTTCCTAGTATAACTCTTATACTTGGAACTCAAGTTTGTAACCTATATAAATACGTGCACAAGTCCTAAGGAAATACACAGACAACATTTTAGAAAAGAATTCTCACAATTAGATAATTTTAGGGTTTATAACGTTTGTTCATAGAGAATTAGTTTGTTGTTTGTGAACAGCAACCTGCTGCTCATAGTTGTGGTTTAATTCTCTGTAATTTGTTCTAATAAGAGTCGATCATAGCCGTTTGTGGACGTAGGCACATTTCCGAACCATGTTAAATCTTGTGTCTTTCTTTCTTTCGTTTAGTGCATCTTATTTCTGTTTTCTTTAGTTCTATGTTGATCCAAAGAACTATTAGTGTCATGTGAGGTTAATCCTAACAAGTGGTGCGGTGAGCGTGGAGAGGATCATAGTTGGAAGTGAAGATGTCTAGTTCTACATCAAGTGGATTTTCGAAGGTGCATGGATTTGATATTATCAAGTTCAATGGGAAGAATAATTTCACATCATGGCAAACTGATGTAAAATATATTCTTGTTAGTATGAAACAAATCAAAGTAATCAAGGTGAAGCCAGCAACGTTGCCAAAGGATTGGACTGATGAGAAGTGGGCCGACCTTGATTTGATGGCGTGTTCAACTATTCGTTTGTGTTTGTCAAGGGATATCACTCATAACTTTTCGAGTGAAACCTCTGCAAAGGTGTTGTGGGAGAAGTTAGAGAAGCTCTACTTACAAAAGGATTTGACTTTCTAACTTTACTTGAAGCGTAGGCTCCATGCCTTTAGGATGTCTTCAGGTAAGTCTATGATTGATCATATTAATGAGTTTAATAAGATCTGTTCTGATTTATCTAATATCAGTGTCACTATCTCTGATACGGATAAATCCATGATATTATTATGTTCTTTGCCTCCGTCGTATGATGTTTTCATTGACTATTTGCTGAGTGGGAAAACCGATGAAGACGACGATGATGAAGAGAAGTTGGTTTTCGATGATGTGGTCTATACTTTACAAGCTAAGGCATTAAGGAAGCAAGAGTTCAACGATGAAGCACAAGTCGAGGGCTTGTTTGTTGATAGAGGAAAGAATGGTAATAAGAAGTCGACGTCAAAGAATCGTTCCAAAATGAGTGATATTGAGTGTTATTATTGTCATATTAGGGCTTATTGTCTCAAGCTTAAGGAAAGAGATGAGAAACGTGACAAATCAGATTCGAAGAATATTGTTGCTTCGGTTGCTAAAGGCAATAAAGTTTTAGAAGACTCAATGTGTGGTTTTGATGAGGAAGTGTTAACCGTTACATCAAAGAGTTATCTCAATGATGGTTGGATGCTTGATTCCGGTGATTCGTATCATATATGTCCTTCAAAGAATTGTTTCACTACTTATAGAGAAGTGAATGGTGGTACTATTATGATAGGCAATTCTAATGCCTGCAAAACAGTTGGAGTTGGTACGGTACATGTGCGTTCACATGGTGTTATCACAACACTTTCAGAGGTTAGACATGTTCCAGATTTAAGGAAGATTTTGATTTCGTTAAGAGTACTTGAATCGCTTGGATACAAGTATGTTGTTGAATATGGATTCTTGAAGGTATTCTACAATGGTAGTTTGAAGATGACCGGTGAAAGACATGGTAATCTATATTTTCTACAAGGTGATATAGTTTGTGGTGGAGCTATGGTTTCTCAAATCAATTGATGAGAAACAGGTGGAGTCAACACGTTTATGGCATATGCGTCTTGGGCATATGAGTGAGAAAGGTATGTCGGTGTTGAGTAGTAAAGGCTTGCTTGGTGGTGAGAAGACTTGCAAGCTTGATTTCTGTGAGCATTGTATCTTTGGGAAGCAATGTAGGAGCAGTTTTGGTACCACTGTACACCACACGCAGGGTATGTTAGATTACATCCATTCGGATGTTTGAGGTCCCTCTCGTACAGTTTCTAAGGGAGGTGCTAGGTGGTTTGTGACCTTTATCGATGACTTTTCGAGAAGAGTTTGGCTTTACACCATGAAGCATAAGAATGAAGGTGTTTAAGAAGTGGAAGACCATGGTAGAGAAACAACTTGGTCATGTGGTTAAGAAGATACGTTCCGATAATGGCGGTGAATACATCGAAGACCCACTAAAGAAGTTTTGTGAGGAATAAGGTATCGTTAGGCACTTCACAGTCAAGGGTACACCACAACAAAATGGAGTAGCGGAGAGAATGAATCGAACGTTACTTCAGAGAGAACGGTGCATGTTGTCAAACGCAAGTTTAGACAAGATTTGGTGGGCTGAAGCAGTGAATACAACGTGCTATTTAGTGAATCGATCACCATCAACAACTATTAAGTGTAAATCACCTATGGAGGTATGGACTGGTAATCCCGTGAACTATTATAATTTAAAGGTGTTTGGTTGTCCAGCCTATTTTCATGTGAAAAAAGATAAGTTGGGTATTGGTGCTAAAAAAGCAATTTTCTTATGTTATCCATTAGGTGTGAAAGGATATCGTCTATGGTGTCCAGAATTGAATAAGTTCATAATTAGTCGTGATGTGACCTTTAATGAAAAAGCGATGCTTGATTCAAAAAAGTTCACAGGTTGGGACTCTGAAATGGAAAGTGAGAGTAGTAGCGGTGTTGAAGATGATTCAATGCAGGTGGAGCAAAGAGTTGCTAGTTCATCTACTATAGAAGAAGAAGACGAAACTCTTATAGAAGATGAAGTTGAGTTTGAGGTTCCTAGTGAGGAATCTACACAGCAACAAGTTGAGAATATTCCGTCCTTGACGTCTCAACTGAGAGATGTGCACCAGTTTGTTATGGTTTTGATGAGTATGCATCTTATGCATTATCTGTTTTTGAGGATGAGTCGTTTACCTTTGAGGAGGAAATGAGTAGTACTCATGCCATTGAGTGGAAAACAGCCATGGATGAGGAGATGAAGTCTTTCACAAGAATCGCACTTGGGAACTTGTTAAGTTTCCTAAGGGTCGAAATAAGATTGGGTGCAAGTGGGTCTACACGGTAAAGGATGGAATTCCATATTCTAAGGGTATCGTTAGTGGTGTACGATACAAAGCAAGGTTAGTGGCTAAGGGATATGCACAAAGGAAAGGTGTGGATTATAATGAAGTTTTCTCTCCGGTAGTTAAACACACTTCTATCCGAGTACTTTTAGCATTTGTGGCGCAATTTGACTTAGAACTCGAACAATTAGATGTCAAGACAGCATTCTTGCATGAAAATTTGGAGGAAGACATTTATATGTCACAGCCCATTGGTTATGAAGTTGCTGGTAAGGAATATTATGTGTGTCGACTTGAGAAATCATTGTATGGTTTGAAGCAATCGCCAAGACAATGGTACAAGAGGTTTGATACGTTTATGTTACAGCAAAAGTATACTCGTAGTAAATACGATCAGCGTGTGTACTTTAAGAAGTTTCCAAATGGAAGTTTTGTTTATCTTTTACTCTATGTGGATGACATGCTCATAGCTTCAAAGAGCAAGTAAGAAATTGATGTTTTAAAGAAACAACTGAGTTTAGAGTTTGAGATGAAGGATTTGGGTCCAGCTAAGAAGATTTTGGGTATGGAGATTACTCGAGATAAATCTAAGGGGAAGTTATGTCTTATTCAGAAATCCTATCTTGAAAAGGTTCTTCGTCGCTTTGGAATGCATAACTCCAAAGCTATTAGTGTTCCAATACCGCCTACAATTAAGTTATCAAAACAGTTGTGTCCTACTACAACTGAGGAGAAGGAGTTTATGTCAAAGGTTCCCTATGCTAATGCGGTAGGTTCTTTGATGTATGATATGGTTTGTACTCGTCCGGATATTTCACAAGCAGTTGGTTTAGTTATTCGTTATATGGATAATCCTCGTAGAGCACATTGGTATGCGGTGAAGGGAATTTTGAGATATCTTCAAGGGACCTTGGATATTGGTTTAGTGTTTGAGAAGGAGAAGAATTTGAAGGTCTGTGGATTTGTTGATTCTGATTATGCGGGTGATAGGGATAAGTGTCGTTCTACTTCGAGGTATTGTTTTACACTGAGTGGAGGACCTATCAGTTGGAGGTCTATGTTACAACCAATCATAGCTTTGTCTACTACGGAGGCAGAGTATATTGCTGTGACGGAGGCTGTTAAGGAAGCGTTATGGCTTCGTGGTTTAATTAAAGACTTGGGGATTATACAACGTAGTGTTGTTGTGAAATGTGATAGTCAAAGTGCTATTAATTTAGATAAGAACCAAGTTTATCATGCACGCACCAAGCATATTGATATTCGTTATCATAAGGTTCGAGAAGTGGTTGATAACGGATTAGTACAACTATTGAAGGTTGATACTCAAGATAATCCATCAAACATGTTGACAAAAGTCGTTCCGAAGGTCAAGTTTGAGAGGTGTCTCAGCTTGATCAATACTGCTCATTGTTAAGGCCCTAGGGGCATTAGAGGCTACGGTTAACTTATGAAGATCAAGCTCAGTTTGGTGGAAACATCGGCAAGGTTGAGAATTGTTATGTTGTCGATGTTTTAGGAAGAGTCTATAATAGTCTAGAATCTTTTAGAGGTTTCCTTGTTTTCCTAAGTTAGGGAGTTTCCTGATTTAGTTATGTTTGAGGTTTCCTAGTATAACTCATATACTTGGAACTCAAGTTTGTGGTTTCCTAGTATAACTCTTATACTTGGAACTCAAGTTTGTAACCTATATAAATAGGTGCACAAGTCCTAAGGAAATACACACACAACAGTTTAGAAAAGAATTCTCAAATTAGAGAATTTTAGGGTTTAGAACGTTTGTTCATAGAGAATTAGTTTGGTGTTTGTGAACAACAACCTGCTGCTCATAGTTGTGGTTTAATTCTCTGTAATTTGTTCTAATAAGAGTTGATCGTAGCCATTTGTGGACGTAGGCACATTGCCGAACCACGTTAAATCTTGTGTCTTTCTTTGTTTCGTTTAATGCATCTTATTTCTGTTTTCTTTAGTTCTACGTTGATCCAAAGAACTATTAGTGTCTTGTGAGGTTAATCCTAAGGTATCAATCCTAACAATATAGAGTATCAAGAATAAATGGTGCTTTTAAGCTTCTTTGATTCTTTTGCTTTTCCATATCTTTTCTGTTAATATTTGATTTTTTTTTGGTTTGAATGAATGTATTACATTAGTTAAACAAAAAACTTTTTTTTTTGGGTGAATCCTAAAATTCTACTATCTAATCAAAAAATAGTCTTGGCATCTAAAATATGACAACATACTTGACGCATTAACCCCGTGGGGTTCAACCAAGCATTTTCTCTAACATGTTTTAATATTAAGATGGGCACATTATGGAGGTAGTGTTATTAGTAAAGATAGTGTTGAGTTTGTTGGTGTTCTTGTGGATCAATATATATTTCTTCTTCTTTTTCAATCAATATTAAATCAAAATCATTGATTTCATATATCAAAAACACATGTTTATGTTGATGAAAGAAGTGGAGGCAAAGTTGTGGAAGTTGACAAGTTTGTGGAGGTGGATTCGGAGCAAAGAATCAAGGAACACTAACAACATAGTTAGGATGGAGTTAAGATGGAGTTAGGGATTCGGGAGATTGCAAAATTTTCTTCAATCGATTCTGTTGTTAGGCTTGAGTTTTTTTTCCTCTTTAGGGATTTCAGCGCCTTAGTTACGTAAGTGATCTTTTTTGCTAGAAACCTATTTCACTGGTTCAAAGGTTGTCTAATTTTACTATGAATAGATAAATCGCCCATATGGGGGCTCTTACATCTATTTGTGCCCATGTCTTCTTAAAATATATTATGAGAAGCATTATGAGGGACGGGTTTCTACTTTATGCTCAATGTTTCATTAATATAAAATACTTCTTTACCGAGCCAAAAAATAACTCCCTCGAAATTATGTAACTTTCATATAACAACAAATCGGAATAGATAGGAGGCTCGTGGAATTTTATTTTTGTTGGAAAGATTATAATATATTAATTAAAAAAATATGGTATAAAAAACTCGTGGGATAGACATGAGGGCCACCCCCACCCTTTTTTTTTACAAAACCTCACCAAGTTAGTGATTTATTTTTTGTCCCAAAAAAATTGTTTGTTCAGTCCACCGAGCTTAGCAATTTAGTCCACCATGTTTTTCATATGTGTTGTTTCTTGTGAGCAAAGTAAGAAGAAGATTAAAACAAAAGAAAAAGGAGGGATAGTTCCACATCATGCAACAATAGAGTTGCTTAGCAAGTGTTTATTGAAATGCTTCAAAGTAGTTGTATTATCTATTTGGTAGTAAACCTGTAAACCAAAGGTAACATCCAGGTGCATGAAAAATAATATTTCTATTTCACCGAGTATGTTTTCCTTCTCCTCTATATACTATTTCCGTGAAAAAAATTTAGTATAAAACATTAGCCATGCTCTTGTGAATCAATGAAACACTGGAAGTCATCATAATCATATCACGAGGTACACCAAAACTCTCGTTATTTGACAACTCTTACAATGCTGCAATCTCGAGAATTAATGTTTCTAACCATTTATATGGGTGCCGTTCTATAAAGCACATTATTATACATTGATGTTTCACACGAGGGACTTAATTTCATTACTAGCTAAGAATGGTCTAGGGACGATGAGATTTTTTCTTTAGAAATAGCAGCGACTACAGCTTGGTTCATATGTAAAGAGAGATGTACCAGGGTGTTCTCCAATAAAATAAGTTCTAGTATAAGTTTGTTCATTCAAATCCAGCGACACATTCAGTTCTGGACCCCTAATAGAACTGTTGTTAGTGTGAGAGAATCTATGATTATTCCAAGTGTTTCGTTGCGTTTACCTAATAGACAATGGTTGATACCCTAAGGTGAAACTACTAAGATAAATTTGGATGAAGCTTGGATTTCTAGAGATACAAATGCTGGGTACGGGGTAGTTATCCGAAATGTTGCAAGGTTTCAATGAGCAAGATGAGGAAATGATCAGGCTGAATCGGCTGAAGAGGCAGAAATAATAACTGTTTTTGAAGCTACGAAATAGGCACGAGAGAAGGGCTTAACAAATTTCTCTTCAGAAGGGGACTGCAAAAATGTGACGGACTACTTGAATGGGAAGAACTCTACAATCTCTTGGCAGGTTCAAAGACTATTAGATGAGGTAAGAAGGTTGATGGCTGAAGTTACAAGTTTTTTAGGTTATCATTTCATTCATATAACGGTAATACCTCTGCTGATTTGCTTGCAAAAAGGCTAAGATCTTCTAGCATATGTCAACAAACATGGATGCATGTTCCGAATGTTATCAGTCTAATTAAAACCTCTAGGGAATCCACTATTGTTCCATTAAATTTCATTACTGAAAATGTCTATAACACAAACCATTTGAGTTAATTTTGAATGAAATTTTCTTTTACAAAAAAAATAAAATAAAATATAGACTTATTTATTAGCGTTTTAAGGTGAAGTGGTACGTGTTTTCTCTATTAATTTGGGTGTGGCAAAGGGAAAGAAACTTTTTAGTCTCCCGCCTTTTAAAAAACCTGATTCCGCCACTGAACGTTGTTAATTTGAGGTGTCTGCTTCCATGGATAAAATTATTTACCAGGGATTGCAGTTACCTGTTACTACTATCAGACGTGACCAACTCAAATGAGGCAGCTCCAAAGAGTAAAAATCAACCACGAGACTGTAATAAACTGCATTTATAATTGCAAGGAGAGACCAAATCAACTCATTTCAAGACAACGGAATGTTCTTATTGAACATATCAAACTTTCAAGGGCTTGCGGTTTAATTAATTACTCTATTCTCTCAGACTCATTACAAAATATCAACAGCATTGGCATTGATTAACGGCAAAGCTTTTTATACAATTTCCACCTCAATTTATTTATTCACATATTCTTGATTTGCTCCTACAATGGCTGGAAAATTCGCCTTCACCTACAAATTAAGTACAGGTTGAAATGCAAATTAATCACAAAGCTCTTATTAATTATTTAATAAATATAGTAGTTAATAACTTTAAATAAAAAAATGAAAAATAAAAAGAGAAAAACAAACTTACTTGCTGAGCTTCAATTATCAATATGGTTCTTATTTTTAGCTTAAAAGTTCCTTTTTCTTCTACACTTCTTCATGCCCAACACGATGTTGGTCTTGCAAGAGAGGTGTTTTAATAGTTACAGAAGACTGGTCGTTGTCGCCATAACTCTTACTACTGCTTCCACTTTGGTGCTGTCCGATTTGATTTTCTTCTCCTTCTTTAACTTGACCCCACATTGAACAATAATATCCCATGGCAGCTATAAATGATCCTATCACACTGCACCAATAAAATTGTATACCATTAGCATATATTAAGATGCCCTACATGTGTGGAATGGAAAGGTTAGCAAGTCATTATTTTTGGTTATGGCAGAATATTTTGCAGTTTTATGAGAGGCAGGGAATTTTGTCGCATAAATGGGATAAATGTGATGGAGGTATGGATGAGATGATTAGAGTATAGTGCAAACCTTCCGAAATGAAATGTATGGCCAAAGAACATGAAACCAAAACTGACAGCGATAAAAACCGTGAAAGGTTTGAACATAGCTATAAAAAGAGGTCCTTTTGTGCGCATACACCATCCTTGAACCGTACTACGAACAATACTCCCGAAAAATGCCTGTGTATACATAAATCAAACCAGAAATTATTAGCAATAAATATTACTACAGTAAATGGTAAGATCAATTTGAAATCTTCTTACCGATAGTAAAATGTTGCTTAGCTCCATTTTATCTGTAATGAGCCAAGCAGATGGATCTCTTTCCGCAATCACAGATATAATTACACATTGAATTGTTCCGAAGAGACTGTAAAAGGTTACAATAGTCGTAGGCTCTGGGAATTCTTTCACCGTTTTAACCTGTTTTTAGATGAAAAACAGGATATCATTAATCTCCATATTGGCTAATAAATTAACACGAATCGACAATATGTAGATAAACAGTACCTGGATTATGTTCCAGACTGAAGCATATAAAGTAGCAATGGCAAGTAAAATACATCCAAGTACCCAACTTTCTGGTGTGGAGCCGAAGAGAAATAGTGGCCGTGGTGATGAGGAAAGAAAAAGCTGATATGTGGAAGGTTTCCAGAGTGTTGGGCCCTTGTACGTAGCAACAAATACTGCTCCAACGATTGATACCACCGTCCCTATTGATTTTGCCTGGGTACTTGACTTTCTAAACCCTACTTGGCCACACCTACAAGTAAATTATAAAGTCCCATTTCATAAGAATGACAACTGAATTGAGTCACTGACTCACTGACAAGTCGATACAATGACAATAGTGAAAATTACAGGATTATACAAGTCTTGCAATGGGCTTGAATTTTGAAAACCCATTTGATCCTGGCTCGCGTCGACTTATACGAGCATCTTCAAAAAATTGGCTATCTATCATACATATTGTAATACGAGACTAGAGTATATCTTTATGGAATTAGAGAGCAAAACTAAGATAAAGAGGCAGTCTTTGCTTGCTACTCAGCATAAAGAAAAGGAAAATTTCCATGACAATCCGAAACTTAAGCCATTAACCATAGCATGAGTTTGAGTGGTAAAGTGGGAGTCTGGGGACATCTTCAACAGATAAAAGTTGTTATAGTTTGTTGTTTCCAACTTCTTTTTCTTATACCACATACTACACATGGAGTATATTAACTATTTTAACATGTGGAGTATACCACATGTTACTCCTTTATCATGAAAAAAACTTATGGAGTATATTACAACCACATACTATATTTTAACTATTGTTGGTCCGCCTTTATCATGCATGCACGAACTGACTTTGATATGTTTATCCTCAAAAAAGTAAAAAACATCCTTATATCAAAGATGAATGCGATGAAAAACTACCTCAAACCCATCGAAAGGAGGAAAGAGAAACCGGGGAGCTGATTCGCCATTGTTGCTACAACTATGGGAGAGCTGTAGCTTAACCCCATGAACGCAAAATTCTGAGCTAGAGTAACCCTGCAGCCATAGATAGTCCCAACGTGCCCAACAAGTTATATTAGAAATAATATTATATACTGTAACGAAAATCATACAGATATTAGTTAGTTATATGTAGCGTCCGATCTTGATTAATTAGTTAAGTTTAAAGTTTAATAACTTTAGTTTGGTAGTATGTAATGAGAACCTAATTAATAAGTTTATTTTCCATTTCTTACTTCCAAAAAAAAAAAACCAATGTAATGGCTAATGCATATTTTCTCAGTACAATTTGGTACTGTATCTATTTCTCTGTTTCAGAACAACATAACAGATCAATGCTTCAAATTAAAAATATAACAGCACAATAGTCAAGCCCAACCCATGTTTTTTCCTATATATTTCAGGATAAATTCAGGCCTGTTCTGTTTATATATAATCATGTATTACCTTTTCTTGTCATGATAATAACTTTATTATGAACACATAATAATTGATATATGCTTTTCATTATTATCGCAAAACCATAAAACTACGATCAAAGATTTACAAGGAGAGTGAATTTCTTTTTGAGATTAGTTACATACCCTATTAATCCAAGGAAGAAGAATTTACTGAGGAGAGAGAAAGTGAGGAAAGATTTTTGTGGCCTGAAAAGAAGAAGAATAATAACATAAGACACATAATAGAGTTTAATTAATCAAGAACAAACTATAAATAAGTATTTCCTTGAGATTAACTAAATGCAAGTTTAATCATGAGGTAATATTAAGATCTCCAAAGACATGGGTCTCAATGCGGTAATAAAGTCGTTGGAAAGTAATCTCTCTCAATAGTTTACATTTACTTTTACAAACTAAGGAATATGCAGTTATGTAGGTCAGTCGGTAGGTGCAGTACCTGTGAAAGAAGAAGAAAGAAGGCAAGAGGATGAGAGTTGAAAGAATGTTTGTATACGCAATAAAAACAAAGGGACTCATTCCTCTTGCCATGACTGTTTTAGTCATTATTGTCAATCCAACTGTTATTCCCTCCATTAACACCATTGCCAAACCTGGTATCACATCCCATACAATACTATTCGCTACTGACTCCATCCCCATTTCTACGATGGATATCTCTCAATCGTCTGTCTGTCTGTTGTTGTACCACCAAACCCAATCAAGCTGATTATCGTCGACTCTCTTTATCTCTCTCTATCTCTCTGTCTACAACCTATATATTTGTAAGATATATAGAGGGAGATAGATAGAAGTAGAGATGGATATATTTGAAATATCTATCTATATATATAAGATGTAAGCACTGTAAGTTATAATACTTGTAATAATCCCAACAAAAATATGATGATGAAATGAGAGAGATGAAGTCTAGAGAGAAAGAATCCAGAGAGAGAGGGAGAAATATTACAGGTAATGTAACCTTTCAAATATTTTGTAGCTACATTATGACGTGAAGCTGCTACTCGTGCAAATTCTTAAAAGGAAGACCAAGTGTGAAAATAGCTGACGTGGTATATAAACTCAAAAAGCTCCTATTCAATACGTTGATCTCCTTATAATCTCACTATGAGACAAACCAATGACGTATAGACACGTAATCATGTTTTATGTTTTTCTAATTATTATCAGTTATTTTAATACGTGTAATTACGTCATTGGTTGGTTGCATCATCTTTCGTATAAACAATCAAATCCAAATCTTTATACTCCCTCCGTCCCACTCCTAAGTGACCTATTTGATTTTAGATTTTGTCCCAATGATAAGTGACCTATATCATTAAACAATGAGATATTCCGGAATTATCCTTTTAGTTAATTATAAAGAATATACGAAATATGCATAATTTAATAGGCATGTTTATATTCGTTACGTAGGTGTTTTAAAATGCTTTTCAATGGTATGAAGTTTGCGAACATCCGTGGAGTATTTTGAGAGGTAAACCATTTCTAAATTTCGATAGTTATTATTCATAAGGGTATAATTGTAAAAAATGCTTAAAAGTAATATTTTCCTTGCTTGCCTTAAAAATTGTGCAAATTTCAAATAGGTCATTTAGGAGTGGGACGGAGGGAGTATTAAACTACAGAGGAACACTTCATTTTGTGGATGGCATTTGCGATCGAGAAAGAAAAAGAGCAAAATTGATGATTTTCTCATTTTTGTCCTTGATTTGTAATTAAATAAAAAGATATTTTGCTGAGGTGTGGTTTCTTTTAGGAGTTTGTGGTCGACGATGGGTAAGGCCCTACGATGGCAATTTTATATTGAGATCCTTCCGAGTATCTAAAGTTGAGGTCTTTATAATTACTTCATGTTTTGGAGGCATTTAATTTCATTATGGACCCAAAGATTCCTCCATGGATTTCCAAATTCCACTAAAACCTAACCGTTAAAACTCAAAAATGGAGCAGTATAACGTTGTAAAAGTTGTTATTTCGGAAACTTTTTTTTTAATCGGTAAAGAATTTTGGTGCTAGCGAGTTTCGAAGACAGGTGTGTATTACTTAGCAAACTTACAAAACTTAAATGGTCATGGTAACAATTCTTTGATAGATTATTTTCTATCATTTTCTTAAAACGATTATCATGCATAGCTTCATCCGGCAAAAGATTGTTGGAAATTTTCATTCACAAAGTCGCTTTCTGACGACACAGAACATGTAATTTCAAAGAAAAACCACTTGAAGAATAAATAATGTACTATAGCGACTCTCCACACTTGCAAGATTCACTCATCCACTTTGAAAAACTCATAGTTGATGGCATTTTCAGATTTTCATGGATAGAAAATACTGCTAAATTTTTTACCCCCAGTTCCCACAGTAAATCCCCCTATACAGAAGAAAAACAGTCTACATCAAATAAATACCGATTTAGCTGATTTGTTCTTCTCCTTTTTAGTTATGAAGACGTCATTCAAGTCCAGATATCATTGTTATAAGCTTAAGCTTATCACTTTTTGTACAGTTGTTTATATATAAAATCAAGTCTAATATATAAATAATAATGAAACTCTAATAATGCACGGCCTTGGCTCTTGAGTTGCATCCAATCTGGAAAAAGGCTGAATATATACTGGACATGGTCGCCATTCGCCAATATCCCCGTATGCTTGACATAGTCCCCAATGTGTTCGACGGTGGCATGGTGCAAACACTGTAGAATCATTCATGTCAACTATTATCATATCACTTCTTTTATTTTAGATAATTATTATTAATGTATGACTTTCACCATTATTTTGATTATTTAGACCGACTATTTCCTCGTGTTTTCTTCTTCTTTTCGTTTACGCTAAAATATTTATCGTTCATTAAGGAATGGGGTTATGGCGCACGCGAACTATTCCTATTAGTTTCTCAAATAAGCGTTTACAGAGCAGTGGAATCTGCTTGGACACCATCTTGTAGACATTGTAGCAAGGAGTATGGAGTGAGCACACTATTTGCAGACCTAGGAAATAAAATTAAAAGTAAGAAATGTAAAATTAAATTAGCTGGAAAAAAAAAAAGAGAAGACATATTCATTCGATAGCATTTTAGTTTGGAGAATCAAATAGTTACATGCACGATTACGAGGCGCCTTTTTCAGTTGCATGGACACTCGAGCTTACTTGACTATAGTTGACCATTTTAGACTGGAATCGATAACACTATCGTGCATCGCATATGTGTCCATTGGAAACTTTGAAGTATGCTTATTGTCGTCTTTATAGTTTATATCCATCTGATTAGGTTATGCTTAACAACTCATTCAATCTCCATATATTAAACAAACAAAAAAATATATTTCGAGTTAATTATAAGAAGTTATATGTATAGAACAAGATTGTTTACGAATGCATGAAATTGATGAAGTTCTTATTAAAATGATGTCATGGTTGTCCCTTGACTTGCTACTCAAAGCCAGCGGCCATTTGGCTCAAGAATAATTCAAAGGGTTGCCGTATGTTCTTGCATTACGACGCCTTCGGCCGACCGTATTTATATGTATATCCTTTCAACAATACATGGCTTTTCGCACATTTGAAAATTATAATTAATCTTATGAATAATTTTTCATAATTAATCGAAAAAGTAGGAAACAGAAAAAGTCTATCAATATCGTATTTCTTCAAAAAAAAAGTTCTCGTGATTGACTATTTTTAGTAGTCTTTCACAAATGAAAGACATATAAAACCTTAAAAATCATAGTTTTGCATTTTATTCAAATTTGAAATATAAAGACCGATTAATATATATGTCTTTCTAAATATACATATTTAGTTATTGTTTTTCTTCAAGTTTGAAATATAAAGACCAATTAATATATTGTTTTTCTACATATATATACATATTTAGTTAAGTTTTGATTATATGAGTAGTGCAGGAGTAACCCAGACAAATGTGTGGTGGTTAATTTCAAACTTGCATTATTGTTTTAGGTACGTATTTTGCCATAACTAGACAATGCTGAAGTTTTGGTGAGATATGTCGTCGTGGGTCCTTGTAAATCGAAGGAACAATGGCATGCAGAGAATGTCCAACATTATTGTGATGATTATTCTTAATTATGTTTATTAAATAATGATACATTTTTTGAATTACTATGGTCATACATTACGATAGAATTGAAAAGGAAATTAATTAAAATTAAGACTCCAGTCTTATAGGAGGCTTTTGAGGTATTTGATGGGACACAGCAACCCTTCTTACAATGTGGGCAGTGGCGAGGTAAGTAGATCGCAAAAGGCCGTTTAGAGTTAAGCTTTTTACATTGTGCTAACAATGTGATAAATTTTCACCAAGCCAACGAAAATGGTGAAAATTCGTGCTATAGATGAAATATCTGCTCCGAGAATGTACAAAGTTAAAATACCATGTTCAGTCTAGGACTGTTGTTGAGATACTCAAGGCCCCACAGAATTTGTTGATTCCTCTATTGAGGATCTGAAAAGGATTTGCCACCTTTAGCTCTCTTGTAATAGAGAGGTCAAATCATACATTACAACTTGCAATTATTATTCATCTTGGAGAAAATGCAGCTGTTTGCAGAGTAGTGGTTAATGGTTATTGTTGTTTGATACTGTTGCATGTTGCCTTTGTTTGGTTTGGTTTGGTTTAGTTGAGTAGGTCCAAATTCAAGCAAGCCCTACATGCTCGTTCTCCACTTGGTTACATAAAGGTCATGAACTTGAAATGTACACTCATTTTGAAATCTTTACGGTAGATCTTTTAATTTCTTGGACAAATTGTCTATGACAACATAAATCAAACAAAATGTATTGCACAGAATAGAGGGTACGAATAATTTATCCCTTTCTTTCTCAGATTTCTAAACGATTTTCATATCTTTGTAATCTAAATCTGTTTAAGCATCCTCCGTTCACCCCGGTTATAACAGTTTCGGACCAATGGTATATTTTCACATTTATTCGGGTTATTTGGTTTTTGGTACTCAATTTTTGACCAAAATCTGGGTTTGGTCTTAGCATTTGTCCAGCCTTTGCGTTTGGTCTAAAGACCAACGTTGACCCGTATTGACCGTGTTATATCTTGACTTCCGTAATATAATTATTAATAATTTAAAATAAAATTTAATTATTAATCATATCTACCATCGTATCCTTCCCTTTGTTAATATTGACCAAAAGTTATATAGAAAAATGTTTTAACTATTTAATCTCATCTTTACATGGAACAACCATATCTTCAATTCTAGATATCAGATCATGTCTACTTTTTAATTCCATTGTTGCTAACAACCCTTGACAATATCTCCTCCCATTTGCATAGAATTTAAACACATTTTGTCCTTCCTTTAACAATAATGGTGTATCTATCTCATCTCCAGTTCCTAATGAACTAAAATTCTTGTCAAAATATGGAACTAAATTTACCATTGAATCAGGTTTCGATTCGTCATCTTTTTGTTGTTCAACATCTTTTTTGAAATCAGATTGAGTTAAGATTGGAGGTGGAGAGGTAGATCGAATTAGTAACGAGATCAGATTCATCACCAAAACCTTCGAAATCAGCAGCATAGACTGAAGAGCTGACACTTCCAATTTTCTTCATAGTTAAAGAAAATATCTCTCTAAAATCTCAACAAAAAAACACTAATTTACTAAAACAAATTAATCTTGAATATCTGAATCGAAACCTCAATTTCGCTAAACTGAACCCAAATTTCTGAATTAAACAAAATCCCAACTCAATGATCGAATCAAAACCCCAATTTCCTTAAACCGAAATTCAATATCTGAAAAATGAAACCCTTCAATCCAAAATCCCTAATTTTACCGAATCAACCCAAAATCCTTAAATTTGTTTGAACCGATGATGTTGAGTTATAGTGGCGGTGGTTATAGTGATGCTAAGAGATAATAAACGATGGATAATGAAAATGGAGAAATATAGATCACGGAAACCCTAGATTTCAATTCTGGAGTTAATACCCTAAAATCCAGAGAAAAATTATCATTTCTATCATTATCTCTTCCCTCCCTGAAGCCGAGATGGCGGCACCATAACTTTTCAGGTAAAGAATGAGAAATCGAGAGATTTTGGAGTTGGGTTTTTTTGAATTAGGTTTTAGGTTGTTTCCAATCAAGAAATCAGGAAGATATGATTGAGTGTTGGAGGAGGAGTTGAAGGAATTCAGAGCTGACTCAGGGTTAGTAAGATGATTTTCATGGGTTTAGAGAGATGCATGGGTTCTCAAGATTCAAGTGCAGAGATGAAGAACAACACGTCACCGTAGTGGGTGAAATAAATGTTAGGTTAGAGTGCAGAAGCAGACGACGGTTATGATCAGAAAGGGAAAATCATTTGGGAAATAAAATGTTAGTCAAGGGTACAATGGTAACTTTTTTTAGTTATTAGATTTTATTTAATATGTTTCATAATTACTACACAGAAGTCAAGATATAACACGGTCAATACGGGTCAACGTTGGTCTTTAGACCAAACGCAAAGGATGGATAAATGTTAGACCAAATCCAAATTTTGGACAAAACCTAAGTACCAAAAACCAAATTACCCTTATTTTTCTAGCCCAATTTTTATTTTCATTTTCGATATTAGAAAAAATACTGGTGGACGGAGGATATTGAACCCTTTCCTTGAAATAACTTCTGGAGGAAATTGAACCCTTTCCTTGTTTATATAGTTTTTCTTAGCGAACTTAGCTAAAGCAAAAATTTTATATATTGATATTCTGTATAATAATCATTTTTACATGTTGTTGAAGATCCATCTTTGTTGTTTTCCAATATCGCCACAAAGAATATACCTCCATATAATATTAGTGATGTTATAATGGAAAAATATAGATTTTGTTACATTAAAATTTATGATAAAGTAAAATTATATACGAATTTTATTATTTTTATGAGTTCCTTTCCTAATATCGGAAGATATTTTGATTTGGTTGAGAAGAAAAGCATTATCTAAATTGATTGATGATTATATGAATTATCATTTATTTTACCTAGTACTATTTAAAGAGGGAAATTATCCTTTTGTCCATTTATTGCCGGAACCGCAACAGTTTGGTCTAGCGGCAAAAAGCGTTTTCTATTTGGTCCATAATTATCTGAAAAAATCAAATAGACCAAATTGTCCTTCCGCACAGCATTGATTTCCATAACTGTTCTATTCCAATAATTATTCGAGTTCATGCTCTCTTATGAACTTTGAAATTCCTACTTAATCGTACATGAGGTTATTTTATTTGATGATCTATCATGCGTTGCTCATGACAATGTAGATTTGAGTTCATTCTCTCTGTTGAACTCTTGACTTCCTAGTTGTTTTTTTTATATCAGTTCATCGTCTTATGTATTTGATGAACTATGAGCTTCTTGTGGGAGTTCATTCTGTTTGATGAACTATCAAGTGTTGGTAATACTTTTATAAATTTGAGTTCATTCTGTTTAATGAAACTCTAAACTTTCAAAAACAACTTTTAAAAAATGCATAACAACATGGAAACTTAACTTCATTATATTCAATGAAATCTTAACTCCGTAGTACATAACTGCATAATCAAAAACAAAACGGAGTTCATTCTTAAAAATGAATACATAATAAAAATTTGATTTATTATTCTAAAACAAAAAGGAGTTCATTCTTTCAAATGAATATCTAATCAAAAACAACTAACTCAAATCTGCACCAGAGTCCATTCTTAAAAATGAACACACAACAAAAATTTCCATATTCTGAACAAGAAAAGAGTTTATTCTTTCAAATGCACACACAAAAAACCTAATTAATGTTCATTATTATGACAAAAATATAGTTTATTCTTTCAAATGACCATATAACAAAACTTTCATTATTATGAACAAAAACAGAGTTTGTTCTTTCAGATGAACACCTAACCAAAAACAAACCAATTCAAACCTAGAACAAAGTTCATTCTTTAAAATGAACAAACAATAAAACTTCATTATTATGAACAAAAAAACAGAGTTCATTCTTTCAAATGAGCACCTAATCAAAAACACATATCTACAGAAAATCGAAGAACAAAAAGATATTTGCAGAAGTTAACGAAAACTCACCAGA
Source organism: Papaver somniferum (assembly GCF_003573695.1). Taxonomy (NCBI): domain Eukaryota; kingdom Viridiplantae; phylum Streptophyta; class Magnoliopsida; order Ranunculales; family Papaveraceae; genus Papaver; species Papaver somniferum. The sequence continues at coordinate 13,615,292 of NC_039367.1, read as the reverse complement.
AAACCAAATCAATCTCTGTAAAATCAAATCTTTGTAATTTTCAAATCAATATTCAAATGTTCAAAATCAATCTTCAAATATTCGTAATCTTCAAATCAATCTTCATCTTCTTTGACAGCGGCAGAAAAGAACGCAGCAGCAGAAGAAGATGAAGAAAACAGAAAGTAAATCTCTGTTATCTTCATTATCAATCTCTTTAAATATTCATATTTGTAATGGTAGTTTTCAAAATCTTACGATTCGCTTCAAATTCCCCAAAACGATTTGAATCCCAACTATGAATCGATTCTACTGTGAATCTTACCATTCACATTTCAACTTGTGTGATTTGCATCGATTCGTAATTCAGACAAGTCTAAATATGTTCTTTCCATGTGGTTTTTACTAAATAAATTTTTTGAGACAATTTGGCTCGCGCTAGAGCACAAGATTCAAACTCAGAAGCCATGTCCGCCTAATTAAGTACCCAACCACTGATCTGAACACTAAATCATGCTACATATTCTTCATTATTTATTATTTATATATATATATATAATACTAATAACATATATTTAAACTTATTACTCTATAAATCCAATTTTCTTGTAAATAGAGAAAGAGAGAAGAAGACACAAAGTAGAGGGGAAGAAGAGAGAGAACAATTCTATCAATATGTGTGGAACACAAAGGTTTAATACTCTATTTATAGAGTTTATGTACTTGGTCCCCAAGTAATAGGGCCATATTAAAGTGAGCATCTCCATAATAAACTGTTGTTTATAACACTCCCCCTAGATGACCACTGTATCTAAGCTAATTGCCGCGTTAAAACCTTGTCAGGAATATCCAAAGGGACAAAACCGGATTGAAGGTAAAATAGTAAAATTATGAGAAAACTTAGAATAGAGATGGGCATGCATATGTTGCCTCGTTAAAACCTTGACAAGGAAAACCCAGTGAGACAAAACCTTGGCGAAGGAAAAAGATTACAATTTGACAGTCCAGTAAAATACCTTTTATTATGATTCTCCTCCTAATAAGTACTTCAGTTAATTCTTGGCTTTCAAATGTTTGAGTTGAGACTTTCCAATTTCGATTGACGAATTTCTTGAATGCAGAAGATCGTTGTGCTTTCATGAAGATGTCTGCTAGTTGAGAAGTCTTCGTTTATGTTACACAAGCAGTATTGTCTTCGATTAATAATTTTCCAGAGTCCATGTTCTTCTTCAAATCATCGAGAACTTGTGTGATGCATTAATGCTAACTTCTCGTGATGATTTGATGGAGTCGTTGTTAGAGTTTCTTTGACAAAAGAGCCAAGATGCAGATACATCACCATAAGTGAACAAAACGGTACTTGTGGTCATACCTTATGTGGTTCAGAAGAACATCCAAATTTCTAGGAGATTGTCATGTTGATTTGGTCTAACAAAATGACATACTTCATGGTGGGAATCCACCAAATAACCAAAATTGATACAACTCCCCTTTGGATGACCACCATGTTGAATTAAATTGTCTCACTAAAACCTTGCTAGTAAAACCCAATGGTAAAAAAATTGGACGAAGGAAAAAATGCACCAATATCAACATTTTGAAAGAAAACTAAATGTCAATGAGCCCTCGTTAAAACCTTGTCAGGAAAACTACACCGAACAAAACGTGGAGTAAAGGGAAAAGAGTACAACTTTTGATGATTTATAAATGCTAACTCAACTATATGAGTATTATAGAAAACAAGAATCGTAACTTTAGTCCAAATCAGATAGACAAGTTTTATGCAAGCATAATATTAAACTGCATATTTAAGAAAAATAAAAATAAAAAAATATGCTGCTTAAACATGGATTTTAGTGTTTTTAAAGACTCCTTTAGAGAAGTATAAAGTTGATAACATCAACTAATTAATATGGATTTTTGGTTTTATACCAAATTTATAAAAACACATAAAGGATTGTAAAACCTGATGTAAGTGAGGCAGTTGGCTGCCTGAATATAACTTTAATCCACCGAGGATTACAAATTCGGCAATATTCTCCGACCACATATCTTGTGTGAATCAATCCTAGTCATTCAAGACTACTACTCCAAATGCATCATTTAGGAAGAACACTTATTGAATCAATCCTAGGGACTGAGCAAAAATGAAACCTTCAAATCGTTTTTACAACGAGCATATTTCTCATATAACGCATTAATGACTACACCAACCTGTAAATAATAGGATTGGAAATTTTAAGGTGTCAAGTCTTGGATCCAAACTGCGTTAGTCGATAAATTAACCCAACTTTATTTGGTTTATATGCCAAGCAATCACATTTATCGATATTCCTCTACAGAGGGGTTAGCAACCACCATCTTTTATTATTTCAGTAGCTACCGTGAATAATCGACAATCATATGAGCTTACTATGATCCCACATAATTCTCAAATGTATACAGACATTGAAAAATACAATGAATTACTGGTACCAGCTGCCACGGGCTTTATAATCCCCTCCTCGTTAAATGAGGAAGAATGTCAATTTTGTTTTGGTAGACTCAATTGGAGCACTACTAGTAGCCTCTTATAGAGCGCTACTTGTTTGATAGATGTGATTGGATTTTCCTCTTCAAGAGACAAAAGCTTATACTAAAGCAAAATGAGACATTCCACGCCAATCATAAAATAATAACCTTTATCGATTTGATCGTGATGGGAGAAAAATTGATATAAAATTGAAGTTAATTATACAAGTTTCCAATAGTGTATAGTCTCCCCCTGATTATGGCGGAAATTATTTTTATCTCATATACGAAAACTTCATATTTCGTAAAGTATTATCCGATTAATTCGATACATATACCCATTACGAAATATGTAAATCGACATATAAAAATATAGTCTTAATAGACATACATAGTTACCATCAAACATGGATTACTTTTGGAACAAAAAAAAATATAAAAAAAAAATATATGTCAACACCAAAAGCATTGAAAACATGCAAACAAATCTCTGATAACATCGTGACCTCGAAGGACAGCGAGATAATTATTCACTATAGAATGAAATTATGGAAGTTTTCTTATCAAAAGTAATTAATCTCAAGATAAATCTAGTCAGTACAAGGATTGAAAGAGGCTAACAAACCGGGTGCCCACCTATTGATCTTTTGTGTCCTAAAGTATTCCAATTTCAAGTGGAACATTCCAAAAAAAATAATCTGAGATTATTAAAAAAAGAAAAGATTAAAATTGCTCGATATCCCTCAAGAATGCAGGAATTTTTCATTCACTGGTATTTGCAAATATTACGAGTAACGATATTCAACCCTTTTGGGATTGGTAGAAAGTTTTTTTTAACAAGATAAAATTATTTTTCTAGGAAAAACACCATGTTGTTGTTGATAAATAGTTTCTTTACAGGAATGGAAACCAATGGTTTATTATTTGATAAAAAAATATATATCTCATCGTAAAAATTTGTTTGAAAAGATCATCGCCAATCTTCCAGCGTAGGCGAAAAATCACATTATTATTGACAAAGTTTTAGAAAATATGCCAATCATTTTCTCTCATCTTATAAAAACAATGAAGAATTAAAAGAAATTGGTTTCTATGATTTATCAAACTCGAATGAAAAAATAAAAATATTGGCATTTTAGTCATCACATACGAAACCTACTTTGAGGTTGTTGGATGGTTTCTTGTAAAAAAAAATAGAAACCATGTGTAAATCAGATGATCCTTGCTTAAAAGACAAAGATGCCAAATTCAATTGGTCGTAGGTTTTTCAACCATGCATGTAATTAAACCACAATGACTTTTTGGTGATTACAGTTTCATTAGGGGAATAGAGACTGCAAACCATCTTTCGGTGGAATTCTTTTTTTTTCTTTTCTCAATTAAAAAATAGAGAAAAAAGTAAATCAAAATATTTTGGCAAAACTGATCACCCACGCTATTTCCCGTAAATGTAGTTCATGTCTTTTAGGGCTAACAGATTTTAATTGCTCCTACAAAAAAAAAATCTTCGAGAATAACCACAATTGTATTCTCATAGTTTAGATTGAGTAGATATATAAAATCCGTCACAAAATAGATAATATGGTACTTTGGAACATAATTGTGGACTCAATATATAAATCCAACAAAACAAATAAATCAAACATGCAGTAATCGATTGATCATATATAGTACATACCATCTAAAAGATTATATATATGGAGTTGTCAAGCATACACTCCAAATTCGAGGGTATTCACCCAAGATTAACAGACACGCAATGTGGAAAGCTTTTGCCACCATATTCACTTATGAGGAATTTGATATCGCACCGCAATCAATCGGGTCGGAGCAGGCTTCAGGTCCAGATGGATATATGGATAAATTCTACAAAGAACTATCAGATATCACTGGACCAAATTTGTGGGTCGAACACTTCTTCCAGTACAACCACCTTCAACACCCAATAAATCAGACCAACATCACCCCCATGCCAAAACTTACAAATCCCACCAAACCTTCTCATGTCCGACCAATTGGTTTATGCAACGTGGCTTACAAAGTGATAGCCAAAATCTTGGTTAACAGACTTCTACCAATCCTTCAATTCATCATCGTACCGTTTTAAAGTGCATTCGTTCCTAACAGGGCCATCCATGATAATATTACAATCGCTGCAGAGCTCTTCCATCATATTCGATAATCACCCCTAACAAAACACCCAAACATAGCATTAAAATTAGATATAAAAAAGGCTTATGATAGTATAGACTTTGGGTTTGTAAAAACGACATTACCAAGATGGGATTTCCAGAAAATTTTTTTGAATACATCATGATTTGTATCACAACAATCACGTATGCCATCAACATCAATGGAAAGGCTCAAGGAAACATCCAACCAAATCGAGGATTACGGCAAGGCGACCCACTATCCCCGTATATCTTCATCATTTGTGATGAGATTTTATCAACAAATTTAGGAAAGCTTGAGATGTATGGGCGGTTGGAAGGAATTCGAATATCAAAAAAAGGACTACCAATACTGCACTTAATGTACGCAGATGACATGCTCATCACATGCTCGAACAAGGCTGAAACATGCACTGCGCTACAACAAATCCTTTATGCATAAGCAACATCATCAGTACAATAGATTAATAGATACAAGTTGAGCATCATCTACCACCCAAAACTTTGGCCTCAGGTAATCCAAGGATTGGAAGCTGATTTTTAAATAAGCACCACATCTGAACCATGTAAGTATTTAGGAGTCATTTTCAAGAAAGGAACATATTATGCACATATTCATGTGGACTTATTGGAAAGAGTGCAAAGGAATGCCTAGGGATGGATAACAAATTGTGTCAACTAAACAGGGAGAGTGGTTTTGATAAAGACATCTCTTACACCAACGACAAACCATGTGATGCAAAATCAAATGCTTCCTGATCATGTCCATAAGAAGATGGGTAGGATTACCAGAAACTTCTTCTGGGGGCACAATAATCAAATAAGGAAGATGCATACGATAGGGTGGGATAAACTAGCTCGAACGAAGAAAGAAGGGGGTGTGGGTATCATAAAGAGCAAACAACATAACCAGGCACTACTACTGAAAAGAGTGTGGCACATGCATCATAATAATCATCAGTAGATTTGGAAGAAGATGTGTGATGAAATATCTCAATAATGAGCCAATACTGGATCATCTACACATCACCCCAGCACAAACAAATACCATCCCTTATTGGAAGAGTTTAATTAAGCTGGTTTCTTTTTTGCAGGATAAATGTTTCAGAACAATTGGAAACTGACAATCAACCAGTATCAACAGCAAATGGATACCAAATCAATCATCAAACTTTACAACCACCTTACCACAAGGTAATTCTATAGCTTTTCTCATAAACACTGATACAAACTCATGGAACCACCATCTTATATTTCAATCATTTGATGTGACTACGGTCCAAAATATCATCAATATTCACTTACCCAATCAGCAAGTTTAAGATCGATATATTTGGCCGTATTAAAAAACGGGAGAGTATACAGAAAACTGGATATGAAATCATCACACACTCACAACCCCCATCAACCAAACAACAATGGCATCACAACCTATCATCAACCCTGTAGACTATAAACTCATTTAGGAATAACTACGTCCACCAAAAATCTGACTTTTCTTGTGGAAAGTAGCCTTAGAAGGATTACCAACCTTCGAAAAACTCCATCACATCAACCTCACCCCAACCAATATATGTCCAGTTTGCTGCAATCAACGAGAAACCGAACAACATCTCTTCTTAGAATGTACTCAAGCAACTCAACTATGGAACCTTCTCCTTACACGCCATAAGGTTGCCAAGCGAAGATAACTGGAAGTAGTTTTTATGTACTAACACTTTTTCACGAATCATAACTTCTCAATTTAACCCTCAACTTCGGTTGCCATGGCGAAGAAAACCATTGTTTAGATGCTTTGATTTCTATTCTTCCTCTTCGACTTTGACGAACAAAACAACTACCAATCCAACTAAACCCAAGAGAAATTCATTTGAGGATCATCTCTTTCATTATTTCTCTCTCACATCCGTAACTTTGCATATTCTTTTATTTCAGTTGAGTTCCATTGTTTTCTAAGTTCCGACACACTAATCAATGAGTTATACTGATGAAACATCTAGAGACGCTTACTTTCTTGGAGATAACACCAAACCGCTGAATAAATCCTTAACTATATACGTTTCTAACAGATATTATAGTGGGTGAGTTTGTAAATAAAATGAAAACTTAGTTTTAGTTGGTATTTTCCAGTTTAACTAGCTTTTCTAATAGTTAATATGGTCAATCAAGGTCCTAGGACCAAACTCTAATTTCAAATTTCCTAGGACCTAAAATCAAAATATCCCTTTTGGATTCTTCTCCATTAGAACTTTGTCTCCTAAAGAAACAGAATCGCAACCTTTGTCTTCCAAGGTAATTGAAGTGAACCCCCTGTCCTATTCTTCTTCATTGTCCTTATCGAAGACACATCGTTCATTCTGCAAAGCTTGTTCTTTGGCAAAGACAGGATAGAGACCATCCTATGCCAAAGATACCAAACAAAATATTCCATTTTTACAAAGAATACAAGGTGATATTTGTGGACTAATAATCCAGAATGCAAACCATTCATGTTTTTTATGGTTTTGGTTGATGCTTCGACCCGTTGGTCATATGTTGCAGTGTTGGCCACAAGAAATGATGCACTTGAAAATTTCCTAGCTCAAATTATACGACTAAGGTATCATCATCCCGATCATCAAATCAAGTCTATCAGACATGATAATGATGGAGAATTTACATATAAAGGATTTGATGATTTTTATATGTCTAATGGAATTGACCTAGAACATCTTGTACCCCATGTACACATTTAAAATCGCCTCGCATAAGCTACCATCAAAAGGTTACAAATGATATCTAGGGTATTGGTTGTGTGTTCCAACCTGCCTATTATTGCTTGGGGGTATGCCATATTACATGCAACATTACTAGCTAGTTATTTTTTGCGTACCAGTTGGTAACTGAATATGAGCATGATATTTCACATTTATGCATATTTTGTTGTTTCGTATACGTTCTTATTACGCCCCCACAACGTACTAAGATGGGTCCACAAACACGAGTACATATTTATGTTGGATATGAATCCCCAACAATCACCTGCTATTTAGAACCTTTGATAGGAGATTTATTTACCGCTGATTTTTGTGGATTGTCATTTTGATGATATAACCTTTTCGTCGTTAAGGGGGGTATGAAAAATGATTTCCTAAGGAAACAACAGGAATTTTCGTGGTGTATTCCGACATTATCTCATCTTGATCCCCGCGCTCCATAATGTAAAAATAAATTGAAAATAATCATCGTTATTCAGAATGTGGCAGATTCAATGCCTGATGCATTTACTGATATTGCTAAAGTGACGAGACCGGATGCAAACGTGCCTGCAAGGTTGGAAATTCCTGATAAGGGAAAAGGTATCGTAGATGTAGGTGCAAGGATGCACTTGGTGGAAGTGTATCTGAGGTCGTGGCACCCAAAAGGAAGAGGGTGGACCACTTGGTTCGATCGATACTCAACCGAGAAAGAAAATGGCGAGTAAGGTACAAATCGATCCATATATCATCAATTCAGATAATCCATCTCATGAGATTATCTCTGATTACAGTTATGTCCATGAATCATTACTGGGGGACGCTCCAAAGTTTAAATTGATTCTAGAGAAAAAATAAATCTCTGTGGATTGTGAAAGTGAATGCATGTTGACGGAAAGATCCTCAACGCGTATTGATGATATATTTGCATATATTGTTGCTCAAGAGATTATAGAGCATGATGATATCGAACCATGCTCTATTGCAGAATTCCAAAACAGAGTAGTCTGGCATTAATGGAGAGACGCAATAGGCGTTGAACTAGATTCACTAGCAAAAAGAAAGGTATTTGTTGCGGTAGTGCTAACCCCTCAGGTGTAAATCCTGTAGCGCACAAATAGGTATTTTTCAGAAAGCGTAATGAGAAGAATGAAGTCTTGAGGTATAAGGCTCGTCTTGTGGCGCAAGGTTTTTCACAACGCCGTGGGACTAAATATGAAGAAACATACTCTCCATTATAATGAACTTCATAACGTTCTGTTACTTAGTTAGCTTAGTAGCTTCAGAAGGACATGAAATGCAGCTTATGGATGTGGTTACCGCATATCTCTATGGGGATCTTGATACAGAGATATTCATGAAAATGTCATATGGACTTTCGTTGCCAAATTCTAGTAACTCTAAACCACGGAGTGCATTTGCATTTCAGTTGAAACGCTCACTTTACGGATTAAACCAATCTGGGAGATGTGGTATATCCATCTAAGTGATTATTTGATTGGGAAGAGATATACAAATAATGAATTGTGCCCCACGTGTTTATAAAGAAAACAAGTTCCGAATTTGCAATTATAGCTTCCTATGACGACGATATGGACATAATAGGTACTCTTAATGAAATAAGAGAACCGCAAGTTATTTGAATACGAATTTGAGATGAAAGATCTTGGGAAAACTCGTATGTTTTTAAGACTTGAACTAGAACATCGAGCTTGTGGAATATTATTCCACCAGTTTGCATATGTTTAAAAGATAATCAGACAATTTAATATGGACAAAGTGCACCCAACTAGAACTTCCATGATTGGTCGAACTTTTGACGTACATAAGGATCCAATTCATCCAAAGGAAGATGGAAAGGATGTATTGGGAGATGAATATCCCTATCTAAGTGCAATAGGCACATAATCGTACTTAGCACAATGTACTCGACCCGATATCTCATTCTCAGTGAACTTGTTAGCTAGACATAGCTCAGCGCCAACGCAGTGCCATTGGAATGATATAAATAATTACTCCTTCTACGAAAACCCCAAATAATATTCTGGTTGGTTTTCCTGATGCTGGGTACCTCTCAGAAAATATTAAGAATGATGAGGTTCGTACTAATTTCATTAGAAATCCATCCTATCAAAAAGATTACTTTAAATAAAAAAGGAGCTAACGCAGTTTCAACTAAGAAAAAAGTTTAATCTCCTATCTATGTTTCACGGACACTCCAAGAAAGATGTCGTAACCGTGTTGGACACATGAACGGACACGACACGGTTATGACACTTCCCGACACTCGATGGACACGCCACGTCAAGTGTCGCGTAAAAATTGATATTGGACACTTTGCGGACACCAATTCGACACTTTCGGACAGGTCATAAATGATTTATTTTGGTTTGGAAAATCAAAATAAACTAAATGTGAGGCTAATTTATTCTTATTTTAGTCAAATCCAGACATTATTCGTGAAACTTTTTACCATTATTACATTGTTATTAATTTTATATAATTAGTAATCAAATATTTTAAAATAAGAGTAATTATTTTGTTGTGTAGATTATAATAATATTTCATTTTAATGATGTGAGTAATATATATAACGTGTCCCAGCAACCCGTGTTTTTGAGGTTTGACGTGTCCGCGTAACCGTGTCGTGTCGTAACTGTGTCCCGTGTCCGTGTCCATGCAACATAGTTTCTTATTAAACTTGTTCCTGGTAATTATGCTTCGGATGAAGATGAGTACGATGATATTTATGAAGAGTATGAAGATTATGGAGACTCGGAGCTTTTGGCATAAATTCTTTCGTCCTTACAGTCTAAGAAGAGAAACTTTAGAATTGGAAATAATGAACGCTTGGGAGGAGTAGGATATAGACGTTATTAATTTCCTTGAGTTTTCTCTTGATGTTATTTATTTTGTGTTAGCTTTTTTGGAGCTTTTTGAGTTATCTTTGCAGTTATTTTTTTAACCCCTTTGGTTTATTGGGGTGGGGGTCCTTGAGCCCTCCTTGTAATTCTTGTGATTACGTTTTTTTGCTTTAATAAACAACTGGACTTAGAAAAAAAAAAAGGTACCTCTCAGACCAGCACAAAGTGATAGACACATTTTTGTGTCTGAATTGTCCTCAGTGTCTCTATTGCTAGTACTTGATTTTGTACTTATTATGGTGTTTTTATATTTGTGTAGGTGTTTTTGGAGAAATACACTTGTGCGGAAAAAGTTGCTCAAAAAGTGCTATTTGGACCCTGGAGGACATTTGCTATAAGGACCCCAGATTTGGCTAAGGGACACCCAAGGTTATGCGTAGCCCAAATTCATCCTCAGCACCCAAATTTGTCCACAGCACCCATCTGCTATTCGCAATCCAGAAAATCATAGGGGCACTTCATCTTCAACATTTCAAAAAAATATTTTGGCGGGAAAACATTTCCATTCACAGATAGATTTTTCGATCGGATTTTGGAGGAGTTTTTGTGTGGTTCAATCGTTGAAACTTCATGGGTAGTTGTGATATATCCTAACAGAGCTGGCATGGGTGTTTGTTTCGATCAAATTTGGCTAGATAACCCAAGATATGAAATCAGAGCATCACCGGTCGGTTTTCCATTCTGAGTCCTGTTTGAGTGACCAAGAGATTTTCGCGTGGCTGCTGCATGTTGGAACACTTCTGGACAATGACTGGATACGAGAATAATTTGGCGTGGGGAAACAGCGTGAGAAGTTAAATCAGGGAAGAAAAGTTAAACCAGAATATTTTTCATCAAGGCCGAGTTAAGAGAGAATTATCTTGAGTTATAGCGAGATTTCTTGGTGCTACTGGATATATAAAGGGTTATGGTGTTGCAGAGAGGGGGGACGGAGAGTTTGGGGTCGAGATGAGAGCTCAGAAGGCGTGAATCAAGAGTTTTCAGAACTCTGTTTCTGCTGCTGCACCAAGAACACGAAGAACAAAAGACCACTAGAGGCAGTCGTTTATCAACAGTGACAATGACAGCCACATGAGGGTCGCAGAGATACAACAACATCAGTTCTCTTTTATCGTTCTTTGTAATAGTGTTTTTCAACAATTATAAACGTTGCAAACACCCGATTTTCATCATTTTCTCAATTTCATCATTTGTACACCTACTTTGAGCAATGAAATCAACTTTTGAGCGTGTTTCCAACATCATGACGAGCTAAACCCAATCCTTGAGGCTATGGAGGAAGTTGTTGTTTCGGTAAAAGTGATATATTTCTATTAATTAATTACAACAACTCTATTATGATTTTTGCATTGAACTAAAAATTGTTTATATGATTTTATTAGTTAGGTGTATTTTCTCTTGATAGAATATGCTTCCTTTAGGGTTTTGATATTCTATGCTTGGATTAATATCTATTCTTTTGGAAAACTACATGTCTAGGCAATACTATTAGAATCAATTTGAATGTTGAGTTGCATAATTATTGTTTTATTAAATCACTAATATCAACCAATGGTGGAATCCTAGCCCCATTCTCTCCATAATTTTCACAACATCTTTTTAATTTAGTTCGCTATTTTTATTTATTAAAAAAAAATCTAAAAATCCGCTTTCACAAGTCTTTAACGAATCATATTACTACAAAAACTTTGAAAATACATCACAAAGGTCGATTCCAAACTGGATACGTGTTTACTATTGGGGATACAGTGATATCCTGTAAATTAACCAAGAAAACCCTTGTGGCTACCTCCACGAACCACTCTGAGATCATTAAGATAGATGAGGCAGTTCGTGAGTTTATATGGTCAAGATTTATCATTAAACATATTTGAGGGACATGTGCCATCGAATAACCAACTTGTATTTACGAAGATAATGCATCTTCCATCGAATAGATGAAGCAAGGATATATCAAGGGTGATATAATACGAAACACATATCACCGAAGTTCTTTTACAATCAGCAACAACAATGTCTTCTAAATATTCAAGTCAGTAAAGTAAATGTTAGAGCATTGCTCGGTCTAACTCGTATGCGTTGCTATCTCAAGCATGTTTGTCAATGCTAGTGATCAAAACTATAAGTCTTGATTTCTAGTCCACTATAGCTAAGGTCTCGGACTAGGATAGAAAGTGTAGTTGAGCTCAAGAACTCCATGGCAATTATCATGCAAGATGGAGGACTACTCAAGGAACTGGTGGATCTTCATCGACTAAAAGGTATGTGGAGACTTGAACTTATCTATCACTCGAAAGTCTATCTACTCTATCTCCTATCTTGAGACAAAAGTCGTTTTGCTATATAGACTTAGACCGTACACATTTGGTATTTCGAGCCGAGTTTACCTCGCCTATCTATTTCTCGGAATAAGTTGGTAAAACTTTCGCTTTAGCCAAGTTCATCTTTGCCTAGTGATGAAAGTCATGTTATGTTTCAATCACCTTGAAAATTGCTTTGACGAAAAATGATTTGTGAATAACAACTATATAACGTCCTCTGATAATGTTTTAATGATTGAAATGAGAGTATAGATTGTATAACCATTGATGGATATAAGCATTGTTGTGGAAACACATATATGTATAAGTCCTATTTCTTGAACCGAAGTTTGTGAACTTTATTGATCAAGAGAACCGGAATTGTTTGCACAGTTTGCGAACTCAGTCCGCGAACTGGCGGAGGTTTTCTATCAAAAATATTTGTTGGAGTTTGGAAACGCACTCAGCAAGCTCAGTCCGTGAACTGGCGAAGTTCTCAAACCCGAGAATTTCTGCTGGAGTTTGTGAACTCCATCCGGGAACTTAAGTCCGCGAACCCAGTCCGCGAACTTGAGTAGGTTATATCTAAAAACGATTGTTCTTGAACTCATCTTTATTGATTAAGGAATGCTTTTGAAAACCGTGGCTATAAAGTTCATGAACCGATTCGAGTGAATCAAATCGTTTTTGCTTCGACTGTGTCTTGTGAAGTTACATAAGATTTAAGCAATTGAACAACTCTCTAACTAGTTCATTTGAGTCATTTGAACTAGTTATGGTAAAGAAGAGTATGGTTGATATGAAAGTGATCATATAGCTAACCATTTGGTTAACTATTGTTGAACCAACTAATGTACAAGTTTGGGTATGGTTACACGAGCCCGGGAAAGTGCATTTCATTTGTGTTTGACAAGCTATGTTTTCGATCTAATGGTTGATAAATATTAGCTTGAATCTAATCAGGTTTTCATCTAACGGTGAATATTGAATACTTTGTTACTAAGCTAACATTGATTGCAAACCCTGATTTGAAAGACTATATAAGGGACAACTCTAGCAACTGGTAAAACTAATCCCCACACATTCTGTGTGATACTAGTTGTGCTAAGCTAGAGTTGATTCTCCTCTAACCTATGGTTTTATTTTCTCAAACCGGGTTAACGACTTAAAGACTTCATTGGGATTGTGAATCCAGACCGGTACTACTTTTCTTATAGTTGTGTGATCGGATCTTACTGTTTCTATAGTACGAGTACAATTGTAATAATTGGATTGAGATTTCTATCTCCGATAGGCAAGATAAAAAGTAATCATAAAAATCTTCGTCTCATCGTTTTTGATTCTACAATATCTTTTTTCGCTGCGTCGATTAAGACTATTGTGAGATGATTGATAATACTAGGATGTTCTTCGAGAATATAAGTCTGGATTATCAATTGGTTCATGTTCACCTTGATTTATCAAAAGACGGAACAAAACTCGTAGATATATTCGTGGGAGACGGATTTATCTATTACCGTAGACTTTTCTGTGTGATACAGATTTGTTTATTAAATTCTTCGACTTTGGGTCGTAGCAACTCTTAGTTGTGGGTGAGATTAGCTAAGGGAATCAAGTACGTAGCATCCTGCTGGGATCAGAGGCGTAGGATCATAACTGTACCTTGGATCAGTGTGAGATTGGTTGGGGTTCAACTACAGTCCAGACCGAAGTTAGTTTGGAGTAGGATAGTGTCTGTAGAGGCTTAATACAGTGTGTGTTCAATCTGGACTAGGTCCCAGGGTTTTTCTGCATTTGCGGTTTCCTCGTTAACAAAACTCTGGTGTCTGTGTTGTTTCTATTCCGCATTATATTTTGTTATATAATTGAAATATCACAGGTTGTGCGTTGTTCAATCAATTAGAATATACGACCTTTTGTTATTTATTTAAATTGATTGATACTTGGATATTGGTCTTTGGTACCATCCAAGTTATCTCTCTTTGATAAAGACTCGCAAATTTCTATTTGCTTGAGTAAAGATCAAATCGAGAGATTGAGATATAAACTCTTTGATGTACTTATATCTAGATTGAGTCTAACTGTCTAGTTGATTCTCTAGTAAAGTATATTGGAGTTTTTTCATACAGATTGCTAAGCGAAATATTGGGTGGTGTTGTTAGACCCCCGCTTTTTCAATTGGTATCAGAGCAGGCAAACACTTTTTTAAGACTTACAAGTCTGTGTTTGTAGCGATCTGACTCTATGGACAGAAGTGTTATCTCGAATAATGTACCAGATAATCCTAAAAGCTTAGACTCACCTGAGAAAACTGTCACATCTAAGTCAATATCTAAACATTCTCTTGATGTAAAAACTGTTGATTGGGAAACACTCCTAGAAGAACAGTTGGATGAACTTTCTGATGAAGGTGATTCAGATATTGCTAGGGATGTTGATGAGGAAGTCTCAGAGTATGTTAAGTTTATGAATTCATGGAATATGAAGAAGATTACAACTTTTCATGTCTCACCACTTCTGACTCCTCTCAGTCGAGAAAACAAGAAATTGAGAAGAGACTACGCAGGTGTTTATTTTTCGAGACGTTCTTACGAATTGATCCTTAAGGATTCTGAGGAAAACCTACGTATGAATTCACTTGAATGTGATAATCTTTATCAAAAGTACTTTTTGTTGGAAGAGAAACTTGCAGAATCTGAAGCAAGGATTAACTCTCATCAAACAAGTTTTGACGACAGAGAAAGTGCTTATCTCACTCGAGAAAGTCGCTTTGAGGCTGATTTAGCTGTTGTTCTTGATAAAATCAACAGGTTGGAAGATGACTTGAACAAGTTCAATACTAGTTCAAGCAAATTAACCACTATGCTAGGAGTAAGTAAAAATCATCGTGATACACGAGGGTTAGGATATAAGGTAATAGATGCTCCAATTAGCAAAGAGGTAAAATTTGTCAAGGCTAGTGATTCTTCTCAACAAAAGGTTTCTACTGATGGAAAAAGTGAAATACCTTCACCTACAGTTAAGGTTCAAAAGAGCAAACCTTATCAACCTCCAAAGTCAACACACATGGATCGAGGTGAAAACATTCCTTATATCTGCCACTATTGCGGAAATAAAGGACACCCTGAACAAAGACGTCGTATTCGTTTAAAGAATGAAAAACTTCACAACATTCTTACATGGATGTCTAACGAATTTGTTAAACCAGTGTCTCATATTGTTGGAGTAAAAGGCATGTTTGACAAACAAGAAAAATACTGTGATAAGTCTTTCTTGATTGTGTTTTTGCAAAAAAATGCCTACGGTAATAGAAGGAAGAACGACAGAAGAATATTTGACTCCATAAACTATTCTAAGAAGAGGAAAAGACATAGGAGAAAGAAAGAAAGATCAAGTTCCTTATTGCATATCCAAGAATTTAGCTCCCGCTTTCTTACATATCAACAATCGAGTCTCGAAACTTAAGATAAGCATAAACGAACTCAAATGAGGCATAAAAAAAACATGGAAAGCAGTTGGTACAGGTACTCCTAGTTCCTATCATAATAAAACTTCTTCAACCTCGACATGTGATGTTTCTCTAAATACCCTTGATAGAGAAAAGGAAGGAGTCAACATTGATGAGCAAAATGCTCATCTCATAACACCATGACTGCTCTTTATAGCATCCATCTTAGTGTATTAAGAAGGATGCTCCTTGTTCTCAAGAAGTTGCCATGGTTGTATGGTTTCTTTTTGTTGATCTTAAACTTCTGTTGAGCCTCGCTCTTTCTCTTCTTCTTCGCGAAGTTTGTTCTAATCATCCTCTGTTGAGGAAAATTCCATGTTCAACCAACCTCCCACTAAGATTTTGCTTCTCCATTTTTGGTCACATTGTTTTATGACCACTAGTGCACGTTTACCATACCCACACGAACGTCATGATTCCTAGGGTTTTTATGGAACCTTTTATATACCTATATATGTGTCAATTGACACTTTGTTCCATAAGGTCAAAAAGATTCTGATGAGTCTTCTCTGTGCACAATGGATGAAAGCAACATATATGTGGTCGAGGAAGGCAAGACTATCGAGTTCCATGAAGATCCTGTTTTCATAATTTGTCATCATGCTATTGATCATGAAAACAAACTACCAGTTCAGATGTCTTCACAACTAGTAGGAAATCTTCTTCGGGATTTTGGGATGGTTCGTGAACAACTTGGAATTGCAACAAGGAATCTTGAGTTCCTGAAGAACGAACTAAAGAAAGCATCTGATGAGCTTGTTCTTGTTCAAACTCTCGTTGCTGAACATGTCTAGGGTTTCTCAAATAAGTTTGCCTAGTAAATCTTCTATTTTTCTTGTTTTGATTAGAAGAATATCTAGAGTTTAGAATAGACATTATTGTGATTACACATATCTATGTCCAACGTTTTCATCTTCATGTTTTTAAATTTATTGGTTTAAATTCTAAATTTGTTTGGAAGATGATTTTTGCAGTATTAATCTTTATGGTTTTATATATTGCAATATTGTTATGGGATATGTGTGTTTACGTCCGTGAACTTGATTGTCCCATACTTTGTCAAAACTAAAGTCGTTCGTGAATTGATATGCATGTATTGATGAAAGAATGAATTGACTTTTGACAAATACAAAAGTTAAGCCTATTATGTCATTCTTTGATAAAATATGGGACAAAATCTTTTGTTTCCAAGGATTATGTCTATTATATGTCGTTATGCAAATAGTGATGGAAAATAGAATGAATCCTTGTGTATTCCGCAGTATTGATCTTCCCTGATCCATAATCTTTTATGTATTACTGTGAGGCTCCGTAATGTGTCTTATGTTGAGCATTAAAACAACCAAGTTGATTATTTTCATAATTAGCTTTGTTTTTGTCCCATAAGATACTTTATGTCGAGCATAATCAACTAAATTAATCATCTTGTTTGGTTATTTAGTTTTGGCTCCATAAGTTCTTTATGTTTGAGCATTCTTGACTGGGTTTATTATTTCTTATGATTAACTTAGTCATTGCTCCATAGATTTTCTTATGTTTAGTATGACCAATTAAATTGATTACTTTTTTGATTAGTTTGATTGTGTATTTCGATTAAATTAGTCATGGGTTTTCTTGTGATTAAATTGATTGAGTTATTGGATATAGAAAATCATTCTTATGGTTTTTGGTGTCCAACAAATCCTTTTTTCTCTTGAAATTAAGGTCGCTCTTGTTGTTCTTTGGGAATGACATTTAATGGGGGAGAGTTCTTTTGAACTTGTGCTTAATTGCCAAAACTTTGTGGGGAGTGCGGTTGTGGAATATTTTAGGGGTTACCTTGTATCTTTAAACTCCTTGATGAATGCATTTAGCTTCGGCTTTATGATTGCATCTAAATAACAAGTTGGTATTTACTTACTTTTTGTCATGAAATATCTCTTTTGGAAATTTCATTAGGATCCCGTTCTTGTACCTTTGCCAATTTTATTGACAAAAAGGGAGAGAATTAATATGTAGGTCACACTACAAATACATATGGTTTTCGGATCATTATGTAAGGGGGAGTGGTTTCCATGCGAGATGGAGTATTGTCTAAGGGGGAGTAACATATCACCATAGTATTGTTGCTAAAGTTGTGATACAATTGAACTTTGACGCTATATAATAATACTATGACACTATATAACATTGATTGAGAACTCTTGTTTTCTCGTTATTATAGCTACGGATTTTCAACAACGATGATTCTAAACTTACAACCTTTGGGATAATTAGATTACTTGGGAGTGACGAAGATTTCAAGTAATGTTAAAGATAAGGCATGTGGAATAGGAGCTTCAAAAATGTACTTATCTTTTTTGTATTCCATATGTATTAATAGTTTTGCCACTAAAATTGACAAAGGGGGAGATTGTTAGAGCATCGCTCGGTCGAACTCGTATGTGTTGCTATCTCAAGCATGTTTATCAATATTAGTGATCAAAACTGTAAGTCTTGATTTATAGTCTACTTTAGCTAAGGTCTCGGACTAGGATATAAAGTGTAGTTGAGCTCAAGAACTCCATGGTAATCATCATACAAGACGAAGGACTACTCAAGGAACCGGTGTATCTTCATCGACTAAAAGGTATGTGGAGACTTGAACTTATCTATCACTCAAAAGTCTATCTATTCTATCTCCTATCTTGAGACAAAAGTCGTTTTGCTATATAGACTTAGATCATACACATTTGGTATTTCGAGCCGAGTTTACCTCACCTATCTATTTCTCGAAATATGTTAGTAAAGCTTTCGCTTTAGCCAAGTTCATCTTTACCTAATGACGAAAGTCATGTTATGTTTCAATCACCTTGAAAATTGCTCTGACGAAAAATGGCTTGTGAATAACAACTATATAACGTCCTCTGAAAATGTTTCAATGATTGAAATGAGAGTTTAGATTGTATAACCATTGATGGATATAAGCATTGTTGTGGAAACACATATATGTATAAGTCCTATTTCTTGAACCGAAGTTTGCGAACTTTGTTGATCAAGAGAACCGGAATTGTTTGCACAGTTTGCGAACTCAGTCCGCGAACTGGCGGAGGTTTTCGACCGAAAATATCTGCTGGAGTTTGGAAACGCACTCAGCAAGCTCAGTCCGCGAACTGGCGAAGTTCTCAAACCCGAGAATTTCTGTTGGAGTTTGTGAACTCCATCCGGGAACTTAAGTCCGCGAACTTGAGTAGGTTATATATAAAAACGATTGTTCTTGAACTCATCTTTATTGATTAAGGAATGCTTTTGCAAATCGTGGCTATAAAGTTCATGAACTGATACGAGTGAATCAAATCGTTTTTGCTTCGACTGTGTCTTGTGAAGTTACATAAGATCTAAGCAATTGAACAACTCTCTAACTAGTTCATTTGAGTCATTTGAACTAGTTATGGTGAAGAAGAATATGGTTGATATGAAAGTGATCATATGGCTAACCATTTGGTTAACTATTTTTGAACCAACTAATGTACAAGTTTGGGTACGGTTACACGAGCCCAGGAACGTGCATTTCATTTGTGTTTGACAAACTATGTTTTCGATCTAACGGTTGATAAATATTAGCTTGAATCTAATCAGGTTTTCATCTAACGGTGAATATTGAATGCTTTGTTACTAAGATAACTTGATTGCAAACCCTGATTTGAAAGACTATATAAGGGACAACTCTATCAACTAGGAAAACTAATCCCCACACATTCTGTGTGATACTATTTATGCTAAGCTAGAGTTGATTCTCCTCTAACCTACGATTTTATTTTCTCAAACCGGGTTAACAACTTAAATACTTCATTGGGATTGTGAATCCAGACCGGTACTGCTTTTCTTGTAGTTGTGTGATCGGATCTTATTGTTTCTATCGTACGAGTACAATTGTAATAATTGGCTTGAGATTTCTATCTCCGATAGGCAAGATAAAAAGTAATCACAAAAATCTTCGTCTCATCGTTTGTGATTCCACAATATCTTTTTTCGCTGCGTCGATTAAGACTATTGTGAGGTGATTGATAATACTAGGATGTTCTTCGGGAATATAAGTCTGGATTATCAATTGGTTAATGTTCACCTTGATTTACCAAAAGACGGAACAAAACTCGTAGGTATATTCGTGGGAGACGGACTTATCTATTACCGTAGAATTTTCTGTGTGATGGATTTGTTTATTAAATTCTTCGACTTTGGATCGTAGCAACTCTTGGTTGTGGGTGAGATTAGCTAAGGGAATCAAGTACGTAGCATCCTGCTGGGATCAGAGGCGTAGGTGCATAACTGTACCTTGGATCAGTGTGAGATTGGTTGGGGTTCAACTACTGTCCAAACTGAAGTTAGTTTGGAGTAGGCTAGTGTCTGTAGCGGCTTAAGACAGTGTGTGTTCAATCTGGACTAGGTCCCGGGGGTTTTCTGCATTTGCGGTTTCCTCGTTAACAAAACTCTGGTGTCTGTGTTATTTCTATTCCGCATTATATTTTGTTATATAATTGAAATATCACAGGTTGTGCGTTGTTCAATCAATTAGAATATACGACCTTTTGGTTGTTGATTTAAATTGATTGATACCTGGATATTGGTCTTTGGTACCATCCAAGTTATCTCTCTTTGATAAAGACTCGCAGATTTCTATTTGCTTGAGTAAATATCAAATCGAGAGATTGAGATATAAACTCTTTGATGTACTTATATCTAGTTTGAGTCTGACTGTCTAGTTGATTCTCTGGTAAAGTATATTGGAGTTTGTCCATACAGATTGCTAAGCGAAATATTGGGTGGTGTTGTTAGACCCCCGCTTTTTCAGTAAAGTCTGACGAAAATATGGCACACTTATTTACTAAGTCATTACCTAAGTCCACATTTGAAAAACATGTGAGAAGTATAGGACTAAAGAGACTGTCGGAACTTCCATGAGTCTATATGTTAAAGGTACATGATCAAAGGAATTATCTGAAGCTTGTGATTTCATGCATGAGACTAGAGGAATTTTCTAAACTCCCATGTCATCTACAGACTAAATAAATTGTCATACATCAGGAGGGGGCTTCTAATGGTATGTTGAACTCTATTTCCCTTCGTCGAGGTTACTTTTTCCCACTGGGTTTTGTTACTCGACAAGGTGTTTACTGAGACGACAACAATACCATCCATGCAAATCATGGGGAAATGTCAACATCAGGGGGAGCATCCAATGATGTGATGTTGACCTGAAGGTGTGTTGCACTCTTTTTCTTTATCGAGGTTACTGTTTTTGCAAGAATAAATCTTACCAAACGCGATCAGATGATGATGATAAAATATGAATCAAACGTGAATCAAAAAAAAATAAAGAACACTAGAGATTTAAGGTGGTTCGGCAAGTGATGCCTACATCCATGGATGAATCCCCATGGGGAGCGATGTTTTATTGATATAAGAATTACAATGGATTTTTTTGTATTTTCTAGCCTAGAATCCTCCCCCTTTAGGGTTTAGACCATGTATTTGTACAGTTGTATTCTATAGACTTGTCTATCAAGTAATCTAGAATATTCTGGAACTTTCTTCTAGAGTTTTAGCAATAGGCCGATGGAAACAGGCCGCTGGAAATAAGTCAGCAAACTGGACCAATATATACAGTCTGCCAGGCTTGGCCCAACAAACATTTTCCCTTAATGGTGATGTAGTTAGCCTGTACCGGAACCCGATATTATGGTACAAACAGTTACTTTTTCCCATGAGGTTTTGTTACTCGGTTAGGTTTTTAACGAGACAACAGTAGCACCAGAAATATAACCTCTTGGTTGAGGTTATTCCTTTCCTTTTAAGTGTTCGGGTTTTTCTGCTAAGTGTTTTTCCTGATACAGTTTTACAAAGGAGAAAAGTTTTTACAATCAACACCATTCCAGAAGCTCAAACACTGTCTTTCTCCTTCGACCAGTTTTTGCCTCGAAGAAATTTTCTGACAATGTTTTGATAAAGCAACGAGTTTGTAATGGTGGTTATCCAAGGGGAAATGTTGTAGTAATAAGTGGCCGACCACTTGAAGTGGCATGGTGCTTGTATCTACATGATTGACACATGGTGTACTTTCTCTATTACTACAAACACATGTGACAACTACTCTACTTCTCATCTTCTCCTTCTTTATGTTGTGTCCTTAAAGAGAAAAGACAATGAATAAGAAGAATACACTATTATTCGTAATATATATATATAAACTTAAACAAAACCCTTATTTTTGTTGGTCACCTCGGATGGTCTGCTACTTCCTCTTTTCGTTGGCAACAATTTGGAGAAGAAGAAGAAAAGAAAAAAAAAAGAGGGTGTGTGTGTGTGTGAGGGGTGTAGAAATCCCTAGTCCCTACCATTTGATTGAGATCTGTAATTTGTCATGGCAGCTGAAAACTTACAACCATCATATGCCAGAGTTACAACATGACAGACTCTAACATACAACAGCTTCCCAATTTTTGAGAATGATGCTTACAGGTATAAACTTGAACAGTTCTAAAGATGAAGCCCGGAGAATGAGAAGAGCCTTAACCTCCAAAATTATTTCATCGCTATCTTTCTTCCTCCCTCCAAATGTTCTTGCATTCCTCTCTTTCCAGAGAACCTAGAGGATTGCATAAGGAATCCATTCCAATAATTCTTGTTTCTGCCGGTTAATACATTTTGTCTCCACACTTCAAAGTTAAGAAGCAAGTTATTTTGCTTTGCATACACCAAGATATCTTGAAGGATTTCATAAAGTACATCCACACTTTCCTAGCGAATTCGCAATGAAACCATATATGACTTGTATCTTCATTTTCTTTCGAACACATCTTGCATATTGTGTCGGGGATCTGTATATTCCTTTGTTTGGTTTGAAAAGACTTAAAATATCCACAGTTAGATCTTTTAATTTCTCAAACAAAAACTGTCCACAAGAGCATAAAACAAACCAACTAATTAGTAGGTACAAGAGTAGATGCATCATTCAGCCCTTTCTTTCTCAAATTGTTTGAGGATTTCAAATCTTTTTCCGCTTCCTTTTCAAGAAAGGCATAGCTTTTAGACATGTTGAAGCCGACTCCTGATCAGTCACGACAGCTTCTTCCATGGATGGTATACTCACTACATTTGCCTCTTTTTCGTCATCTTTGTCATTATTTGTATTCACACAAGCATCCAATTTTCTCATACCTCTATCTTCATCTGGAACATCTATAGCTGGGCTAGAGATCGATTTACTAGTTCCTTTCTCGTCTTCATCCATACAGAAGCCACCACCCATTTTGAGGTAGTCTTTAGAGGACGCATCCTCGACAGAGGGAATGTTGCTTCCGGGGCCAGAATCTATTGCCCGGTTCATTATCAATTCATTTTCAGGATCACCTTCTTCTGTGCAAAATCCCCCTCCCATTCCAAGGCAGTCTCTGGATAAATCGCCATCATCTTCTATGAATGAGCTTTCCACCTCCTTGTCAAACAAACCCTTATCACAAGATACTTCTTGATTGACTGTACCATCCTTGTCAGTCCTTACCCTCTCTAAGTTTGATGAATCACTCGAGTCTTCGGCTTCCACATCAATCCCTGTGTAGCTCACGCCCTTTCTTGGTCGTTTTGACTGCACAGTTTGCAGTTGGAAAAGACAAAGAAAGCAATCTCAGATATTAGTTCGTAGTAACATCATTAGTAGTTTATTTCCTATGAAAAGCAAAAAGAAAATTTAAGCTTCCAACACAAAATCTAAGACAGTCAAAACCAGGTGACTTGGTTAATGGAAGTGGCCTCCTACATGCAGTTCCACTCATGTATCTGACAGGTCTGATCACCTATCCATGACCTTTCAATAGGCTAGAGAACAGATCATGTCAAAACGAAACCAACTTCACTTCCAGAGGGAAATCACAATTTATACAGATAACAGATGCCAATATGTGATTTACTTCCATAAAAATATAAATTAACTTATCTGAGAACTTACTCTTCGCACTTCTGAAGATTTTTCTGCTATTTCAACTCGCATTTCCACTTCATCATCCTCATTACTGATGCTGGTATCAGATGATTCAGATACATGAACTTCTTTTCCCCTCCCTTTCCCTCTCCCTCTTCCCCTCCCTCTTCCCTTCCCTCTTCCCCTCCCTCTTCCTCTTGCATTTCCACTAGATTCTTTCTTAGTACTATCTCTACTCACATTTGGAATGGGTGTATCAAAATTCTCAACCACAGATGGCATAGGTTCAATCTCGTTTCTTTTTCTCGATTTCTTTGAGTTTGATTTTTCTGCAGTCTTCGTCTTAGTTCCAGGAACACTGTAACTAGCATCCGCAGCTTCTGGCGGAAGTTCCTCTATCAACTCAGAAGATCGGTTACCTGATATTCCTTTCACAGCTTTTTTTATTCTCTTGCTACGTATCTTTGCAAATCTTTCGTTGAATGTGTAAAATGCCTCTAATCGCAGCTGAGTCTGCATCCGACACATAAACGAAATATCTCACAAAACAGAAGATTTAAGTTGATCACTCCATATGCATTAACAATTGGATCACTTCCAAGTAGAAATCATCAACCTTACCTCATGCTTATTGTACTCCTTTAAAACGGGTACTAACAAATCATCAGCCTTCTGGTTATTCCATCCTAACTTTTCCCAACACAATCTGTAACAAAATAGTTTTGGCCATAATGTCAGGCGAAGATGCTTTTTTTTTTTGCTAGGTCAAAATGGTTTATTAAAGCAAAAAAACGTAATTACAAGCAAAATGGGATGCTCAAGGCCTCCCCACCCCCATAAACCAAAGGGGAAAAAAAATAACAACAAAATAGAGCTAAAAGCTCATAAAATTAAAAGTGATTGAAAAACAAAATATAGAGCACTGTCAGGCGAAGATGCATTTCTTTAAAATTAATTACTTCTCCTAGTGATCTTCAAAGATCATTGGGTAAGTTGAGACATTTCAATTGACAAAATTGTGCAGCATTATGGGATTTTGCTATTTAATACTTGGGAAATCATTTCTAATGACATTGACAGTTATATTACGAAATGTGACTGTCTGATAACAGTAACAATAGAAAGTTAACTCACTTGCGAAGAACAAAAAGATCTGGCTTTCCCCACGAAAAGGGTTCGGTTGATTTGTCCACCTGTGGAGAGACATATGCAGAAATGACTGTTTCACTTGGAAAAGATGCAGGTATATGCCAATTTTTGCTCACATTTCTCTGTACCCAGCACACAAGATAAAAATATGTCTCAGCAGAAGGAACTTATTCATTCATAACGAGCCAATAATAGACAAAAGAAGAGAAAACTTACATGTTTGTCCATGAATATCTGCTTTAGTTTGGGGATGCTATCCGTAGAATTTCTTCTGTCAATGCCAGCCTCCACCTCATTGCTACTGATGTTAGACCCTCTTTTCTTCAAATTAGATCCACTTTGAGTATTAAGGTTTCCTAGAATGGTAGGGTCAGGGGATTCAAGCCACTCCCTGAATTGTTGGAGGCCGTCTTCCTCAGAAAATGCATGTGCAACTTCAATAGCATTGACAATACCAATTCCACTTTGAAAAAGAGAAAAAAATAAAAGAAAATGGAATATAGTCATCTCTCTGAAGCTTAATTACAAAACAAATAACCCATGTGATAAATAGGTGGAAGTTTTCGGATATCCATGACGTGTTGAAACATAATTTGGCAAATCTTACAATCTACCAGGGGGTTAGTCCACGAGTGAGTTGGAGGGAGTTTAATGTATTTTGAATCTTGGGGATTTTGAGGGAGTGTAAGAAAGTATTGAGAGTTTGAGAGAGTTTGGTGTGTTGAGTGTAGGGAGTTTGAGAGACTCTCCCAAAATCTCTACTTTTTTGAGAGATTTGGAGTGAGGCAAAAATACACTATAAACTCCCTAGAACTCCCCAGAACTCCCAAAAAAAAACAAACTCCCTATCATTCTAATTTTTACCACTAACAGGGAGTTTAAGAGTTTCTTTCAAACTCCCCCACGACTAACGGGGTTTTCTAGGGAGTTGGGAAGACTCTTCTAAACTCTCCCACGACTAACGGGGATTTTAAGAGACTCCCTCGAACTCCCTCACGACTAACGGGAAAAAACACAACTACACCCAACTCCCCCAACTCCCTTGAGGACTTAGTAGTGCCTGATTATCAGTTCAGCCTAGTAAAAAAATATGGATAATACATCACCTAATCATTGGGATAGAAAACCTACTCTCAAGCTTACCTAATACCTTCAGTGTAATCACTCCCAAGAAGCAATGCCATCCGGATCAGTTGATCCCTAGTTAATCCGAGCTCAGTCTCAATGTCCTGCAATATCAGTGACCATGAGAAAAAAGAAGCTCATACTGATAGAAGCGAAGGTTTTCAATATCTAACAAATCTGGTACTGAGGGAGTCACAAGCAGAAAAGTTAAAATCCTGAAACAGTGAGGACAAAACTCGATATACCAAGCTGCAATAGAAAAGAGCAACACAAGCCATAATAATAGCGGTCAATCTTGTTTCTAAATTCAGCACTAACCCTCAATAGTCCTGATATATAACTACAAAGAGTCACTATCACATAACTTCTGCAACCTAGTCAAACATAACTGAAAATAAGAAAAGAAAGAAAATGCAGCTGGTAAAAAACATACCTTCATAAAGTAAGTTTCAACATATTTGCGATCATCGAATATATTTTTGTACACACTTCTTGCCCCAAACAAGAACACATCCGAGTCATCAGTGACAACACCATCCACAAGACCAGATAATTCCATATGTGCGCACTGAGCCTCTGCTTCCATAGGTGCAATAATATAAGGTAAACCAAACATTTGCAGCAGTTCCTGTAAAATCACCAAGCAGAAGTAGGTATATTAAGGTAGCTTAAGTTGAGGAAAACATAGCATGTGACAAGTTCTCTAAACAATGACAGTTTTGATATCTTGAAAAAGCCTGATTAATTCAATACGCAAACCAAGCACCAGGAGCCACTATGCTTGGCTTCCAGTAGCCTAGCTCTAAGATCTCCAACATATTCAATTGTGGCTCACCAGAATTACCAGCCAAAGATCCTTAAAACGGAACAAAAATCTAATAAAGACAGTCCAAAGAACATACGGACAGAGAGGAACATAATCACAACAGGTGAGTTTAATGCAACAAAATGATATATACAAGCAGCGTAACCACAACAGGTGAGCTTCTACAGTTGACACACAAATCAAGCTCTCCAAAGATAACAAACTTGTTCAGTAACGTAATTGACATAATGCCAAATGGCATATTCTTTGTATATACGACAAAAGATAAATATGTTCCCCACAAGAAGTTAAAAAATAACCTGGCATTCGGCAAACATTTCACTGCTAACAGACGCTGCATTGCGCTCAAGCTTCCTCTGCTCCTCGCCTAAATTGATACGCTCGTCTCTTAAAATAAGCATTTCTTCATCTAAGCTAACCCCGTCTACCTCCATATGAACCTCGAGATTGTCATGAATCATAGAGTTCACAACTGAAGGCTCAAGAAACTTTTCTACGACCACATTTTGCTCAAGGTCATCACTGCGTGCAACTGGTTTCACCTCATTAGTATTGGCATGTGCAGCTGTCTCATCTAAATGACATGTTGAAACAACTTCAGACTCTTTTTGGTGATCACCAACAAGCATAGCATCACATGCATCATGCATCATTGCAGATGAAACATGAGAACTAAGCTCAGAAGTTCCACCTACACCTTTGAATCCAGCAGTCCCCCCGGAATCTTCAAAAGCATCCAAGAAATGATCAGTGATTATATTAGGCGTTGCACGTTCTCCTGGAACCAGATTTGTGTGTGGTGCCTCTCTGTAAATGCTCTTACTATCGCTGAGTGTTTCACTTGAAACTTTAAGACTAGAAATAAGGTCTCTTTCACCCAATTTATCAGTCTCAATGCTAAAATCTGTGCATAAGTCTGATTGCTTCGGTAGAGAGTCATTGATCTGTAACGCATTGTTTTCACCTATCTGATCTAGATTCTCATGTCCATCTTCCTGCAATGATATTTGACGTTGCAGAGGATCATTTTCTCTAAGCAAACCAAGAGGCTCAATGCTGTCTTTTTCAGGATTAGAAAGTACAAAGGGGAATCCACCGCCCATACCTTCATTTATCGTTTCTTCTGATATTTTGGAAATTTTAATTTCAGTTGATGTCATAGTAGACTTTTTTGGGGTGAAGTCCTCAAGACTACGCCTTATTGCTTCCTCGATATTAGCATCTTCTTCCAGAGAACCTCTTGAAACAACAACAGTATCAGGTTTATATGGAGATGGATAAGCATCAGTAGGGACATCCAGATCTCCTTCTTCCCAATCCACGTCACTTTCATCACTGTTTCCCTTGGCTAAAGATGGTCCGGTTTCCTCCATAGAATCTTTGCCATACATATCACCTTTTTCTTCGTCAACATTTCCCTTCCAGATGCAGTCTAAAACAGAAGCATGGGAAGGATCTACTGAAGAAGCATTTTCAGCCGAAGATACCAAGACTGAATTTCCTTCTACTAACTGAGCAAATAGATCATCATCGACATCCTCGTAGTCTCTATCTTCACACTTATTTTCATCTTCAGTGAAAGATATTTCAATTGATGGTCCACTTTCA
Organism: Papaver somniferum; assembly: GCF_003573695.1. Taxonomy (NCBI): domain Eukaryota; kingdom Viridiplantae; phylum Streptophyta; class Magnoliopsida; order Ranunculales; family Papaveraceae; genus Papaver; species Papaver somniferum. Next base: position 13,586,520 of record NC_039367.1, on the reverse strand, counting down.
AGAATAGACTGCTCATCTTTTTTCAGGTTCCTCCCTTGAATAACCAAACTATCATCAGTTCCATCAGCACTACACATTTCATCTGAGGTTTCATGGGGATGGTTATTTTCACCAAAATCGGGAATTCCATCAACTCTCTCACTAAAAAAGGCCTCTAGGTTTGAAGAGTTTTGATCTTTCATCTTATCCTGCTCAATTTCCTTCATCAGATCCAAATTTCGCTGCAGATCTCGAGTCATACGGATGCCCATGGCTCTTACCCTACTTACCCGGAGGCGCCCCCTTTCATCAAGGTATCGCTCCACACCATCATCAAAATCACTTCCAAGCACGTTCTGTTCAGAAGCTGTAGCTGATCTTTTTTCTGTAACAGCAGAAACATGATTTGTTAAATCTGAAGCAACTGAATCCTTCCTTACTGGCTGACCTTCCACACCTCCATGTCTCTTGACTCCAGCACTTGCAAGTGTTCTGGTTGGTTTAAGTCAAGCAATTAGTAAACAACATAGGCCAACAAGGGTACATGAATACTAGAATTCTACTGTATCAATAAAAGAAAAAGAAAGAATATGTTAAGAAAACCGGTTTATTGCACACAAACATACTGTTTAAGTCATGAAGCCAGCCATACTTGCTGTAACATTAGATTAATAAAACTAGAATTGTCTCTTGACAGAAGTATTGTCTCTCGACAGAAGTTTTTTCCCATCGGAGAAAAACAAAATGTCATTCAGTTCTCTGCTGATTAGAGACTAAAGGATAAAGCATGTAAATACCACCAATTCATGGAAATAACCCTTACTCTTTGTCCCCAGTAAATGATGACGAGAATATAAATTCTCTATTTGCTTCGGAAGCTATCCGTGATGTCTGCACCCCACCAACTCCCCTTCCAGCAGCAGCTTTCTGCACCTCATCTATCTCTCGACGAAAAGCAACAGTCTTAAGATATGACTGTATTTGCAGCTCAGAAAACTTTGCAGGGGCCTAGATGTAAAGAACAACCAGTCAACAGTTTGAAAGAGCTTAGATTCTGACTCTAATGAGATAAACTCTAATAGTAGAGCAGAACAGCAGAGCATGAATAATACTATAAGACATTCGATCACAGCATGATCATATATATTATTTGACTGGTGTTATCTTTAGAGAAGGATCGCAGACACCCAGCAATATAAAATTTTCAGTTTATGAATATGGGTGAAGCAGAAATTCTACCTTCTTTACTTTTTGATATTTCTGTCTATTTTCAGCCATCAACCCCTCTCTCATCTGTAAACAAGCACTACTGTCATTATTCAATATACAATTGAAAGACGGCACATGTCAGGTTAAGGAAAAAAGTAAAAGAAATTACATGGTCGCCGATATCAGAACACTTGCCTGAACAAGAAGATCGAGCTGAAGAGAGGGAGGCAGAGACGCCAGAACTGATGGATCAACTTTGCAATGCATTGTTGGCTGCAAGATCAGTTATAATTATTCTTTTTAAACACAAACTTTTAACAAATATAAGAAATTTATATACTGATGTACCATAATATACTAGTTTATAGACCAAAGCAAAACAAAACAATACAAAAAAGTTCTGGAGCAGTCACAAGGGGACGACAAACTTGCAGGGAACCTTAGCTCTTACAAGCAGATGCCATTAAAATGAATCTTATGAATAACATGCCACACCGAATGATCACCATTATAGTTTCTTTTGCCGTCTCAAATCAACTTGATATCGAATACCGTAAGATACTACCCGTGATACCAGTAAGTTCATTAACCTCATGTTACTTAAAAAGAAATGCATAAGTTCCAAACACAACTAGCAAATTCCCTGAAGTTTTCGTTCACATTGCAAGAATAGAAAATTAAAAATTTTGATACGTAGAAGAAATCTTCAAAACAAAGAACACTTACAAGTATCGTTTCCTCATCCTCGTCGTCCTCTTCATCAATAGCAACACCACTAACAGATGCCGACAAATTTGTCGTAAAACTCCCATCTTCCTCGGCCGCAATCGAAGCTGCCAACCTAAATTCACTCGTTAAAACATACTTTAAACCACCATATAGGAAATCCAGAGAACCACAGTTCCTTAGGAAGCTTACAATTCATCTAGCGCTTTCTGATCATAACCCTCGTTGACCTTTTCGTTTCCTTTCAATCTTACATCTAGCACTTCACTATTTTCCACTACAACATTTTTCCCTTTAATATCATTATTTTGTCTCTGAATCTTTAAACCCTCAGCCAATTCTTGTAATCTCATTGTCTTAAGCTGCAACAACGTTACAACCACGGAATCTTTAACTTAAAACAACCAATATATAGACGGAGTACAAAATATAAGAAAAACGATAACATATTGATCATTATTACAAAAAAAAACGAAAATGTCAGAATGTTCGCACAATTGACACACGAAGTCCACGTGGGACACACACTATTCACTGCAGATGCCAGGCAATCACCCGAACAAGTTGCTCACCAACGGTGTATAGCGCATCAACATGGGACGCATGCACAAAATGAGCATGCCCCTTAGCAAAACTCTCAACAAAAGTGAAATGAGAGCTCAGTCAATAAACTAGGAATGATTAAAAAGAGAACCGATACTGACATGATTGAGTAGCAACTTCTCAGCAGTTTTACGAATTTTAGCTTTTGCATTCTCGCGCTGACGTCGACGGGCAGTAACAGTACGAAGCTTAAGAGCGGGAGTACCACCATCAAAGACAAATACAGGTTTGATACGAAGAAATAATAGCTTACAAATTCGACGAAAAAACCCTAAAATGTGAGCGTTCCAAACCATTTCACCTTTCTCATCTCTCATTGCTTTCATAAATTGAACCATCCATATACTTGCATCTATTTAAAGTACACAAAAACACAAAAAATAAATCAGAATGCGAGAAATTGGAAAGAAATTAAGGCTTTTAGGGTTTTGAGAAGAGTTACCAATTGCAAGTCTTTTCCCTGATAAAGTTTCAACAGAGACCCGACGACCAACAGGAGCGAGTAATTCCCACAGACCATGAACACCCATTTTCTGTTTCTTTAGAGACGGTTGAGTTTTTTTTTACCGCCAACTGATCAGAAAGAGGGAAAAAATGGATACAGTCGGTTTCTTAAGCTAAAAAAGTAGTTGATACCGTGCGCTAGGAGTACCAGTAGCTCTGCGTAAGCAACATGTTATGAGCAGCCATTCGTAGGATTCAAGTAGCACCCAATTTTGTGGACCTTTTAGGGCAACCCCAATGGATACTGAGGAGTGAGGATCTTGTGGATCGATGAAATTTCCAAAAAAGGAAAGAAAAAAAATTGATACAAGGAAAAAAAAAGCTTGGCGTTTTTTAGGGGCCACTCAAAAGGATTTAGGGGCCAACAATAAAGCAAAAAGGGTCACCCAAATGTAAATTGTAACCGGCCCTTATCTCACGCAATTTATATTGGCCAAATTGTCCTTACATAATCGGGAGATAATGTACTATTTCTATCCTCCGAATGCATTCGGTAGAAAAAAAACAAAACATGCGTCTGAATGTACAAGCGCAATATTTGAATGAATTTTGCTTCATTTTTTTCATTTCTTTTCATTTATGACCTACATTCGGATTATATATATCTTTCGAATTTTATAATCGGGAATTAAGTCATATATATTAACTCCCGAATATACGGTGGGCCAAAAATCAAAAATTTGGAAAAACCTAAATTTTCTGGTTTTGTACTTGTGATATTCGGGAGATAAATCATTTGCATAAATTTCCGAATGTGTGTTGGCTAACCTTCTATAACGGCCTTTGGAACCACCTAGAGTCATGGCATGGTTGGTTTTGAACCTGTCACATTTGGAAGATATGGCATATACATAAACTCCCGAATATACGGTGGCCCAAAAATCATAAATTTGGAAAAACCTAAATTTTTCTGGTTTTGCACTTGTGATATTCGAGAGATAAATCATTTGCATAAATCTCCGAATGTGTGTTGGCTAACCTTCTATAACGGCCTTTGGAACCACCTAGAGCCATGAAATGGTTGGTTTTGAACCTGTCATATTCGGAAGATATGACATATACATAAACTCCAGAATATACGTTGGCCCAAAAATTAGAAATTTGGAAAAACCTAATTTTTTCTGGTTTTGCACTTGTGATATTCGGGAGATAAATCATTTGCATAAATCTCCGAATGTGTGTTGGCTAACCTTCTATAACGACCTTTGGAACCACCTAGAGCCATGGCATGGTTGGTTTTGAACCTGTCACATTCGGAAGTTATGTCATATACATAAACTTCCGAATATATGGTTGCCCAAAAATCCGAAATTTGGAAAAACCTAAAATTTTCTGGTTTTGTACTTGTGATATTCGGGAGATATATCATTTGCATTAATCTCATACGCTAACCTTCCGAATATACACCGGTCCCAAAATGGGATTTCGCCAAAAGCACCATCTACGACATTTTATCAAAGTATATATTCGGTAGTAAGTGAGCTTCTGAATACTATGTCCCTACATCAATATATTCGGGAGTAAAAATGAATCTTAACCTCTGAATATGTCCATCTAAAGTTACAGGAGTAAATGACCTTAAGCGGCGTGGTCGCGTCCTTTTTAGGTGTTGTTTTTATTTCTCGCACTTTCCTTTTATTTCTTTTTTTCCAACCTTTGGTAGGATTTAGCTCCTACTAGTTCCATGATGGACTAATTTCCTAGTTTGCCTAGGTTTAGTTTCGACCAATAGGGATCGAGATATTGCGCAGATCGCAAAAAATCTATTGATTTGGCTTCGATAGGTTTCAGCACTTCGTGAGAATTAGTTCCACATCCTTTATAGTTAATTCGGAATCCCTAACTATAACTTCCCATCCTTCCTTGAAGTTGTCAAATGCAACATTTATATTCAATTTGATCTAATAGTCTTCAGGTGGCTTCCAATTAGTTGCTCTATCTCTAGAATGAATAGCTTGGATCTGTGATTCTACCTCCGGCACTACTGCTGAAATGACGATGGTACCCAAATAAACCACAACCTTTTCAAGTCTAGGCCGTTCAATTCGGCCGGCGAAGTTGGAATGCCACGATTGATTTCAGACTTCCATGTGCGGTCTTAATTCTATTAAAACCTTTTTCATCCACGCGGCTGGCCTGTTTTGGCTAGCGGTTATGGTTGTTGTTGGCAGGCTAGGAGAATTCTGATTGGTTTGAATAAAAGTGGGCCCGTTGGTGAATACCATGGAGCTTGTTTGGTCGCGCTGGGAGAAGGTCAAGCTCGTTAAATCGGCCGGCCAAATCGTGCGGTCGTGATCGTTTTAAGACTGACATGGACAGTCTAGATTCGATTTCTTAAGGAATTAAGTATGTCGACCAGCCAACTTCCACCTTTAATTAAAAGCGCAGGCTGCGCATTTAAAGCGATTTGATTGGTCAGTAGGAAAGAGGGGTCAGCAGGCAGTAATGTGGGGTGTGGCCGGTCGGCCATGGGCGGTGCCAGCTAGGGAAGACCGGCCGGTTAAGCGGATTGGTCGCGCCCCTTTTTGCTGCTGCTTTTATTTCCCGCACTTTCCTTTTATTTCTTTTTTTTCCAACCTTTGGTAGGATTTAGCTCCTACTAGTTCCATGATGGACTAATTTCCTAGTTTGCCTAGATTTAGTTTCGACCAATATGGATCGAGATATTGCGCAGACCGCAAAAAACCTATTGATTTGGCTTCGATAGGTGTCAGCACTTCGTGAGAATTAGTTCCACATCCTTTAAAGTTATTCGGAATCCCTAGCTATAACTTCCCATCCTTCCTTGAAGTTGTCGAATGCAACATTTATATTCAATTTGATCTAATAGTCTTCAGGTGGCTTCCAATTAGTTGCTCTATCTCTAGAATGAATAGTTTGGATCTGTGATTCTACCTCCGGCAATACTGCTGAAATGACGATGGTACCCATATAAACCACAACCTTTTCAAGTCTAGGCCGGTCAATTCGGTCGGCGAAGTTGGACGGCCACGATTGGTTTAAGACTTCCATGTGCGGTCTTAATTCGATTAAAACCTTTTTCATCCGCGCGGCTGGCCTCTTTTGGATAGCGGTTATGGTTGTTGCTGGCAGGCTAGGAGAATTATGATTGGTTGGAATAAAAGTGGGCCCGTCGGTGAATACCATGGAGCTTGTTTGGTCGCGCTGGGAGAAGGTCAAGCTCGTTAAATCGGCCGGCCAAATCGTGCGATCGTGATCGTTTTAAGACTGACATGGACAGTCTAGATTCGATTTCTTAAGGAATTAAGTATGTCGACCAGCCATCTTACACCTTTAATTAAAAGTGTAAGTTGCGCATCTAGAGCAATTTGATTGGTCGGTAGGAAAGAGGGTCCAGCAAGCAGTAATGTGGGGCGTGGCCGGTCGGCCATGGGCGGCACCAGCTAGGGCAGACCGGCCGGTTAAGCGACGTGGCCGCGCCCCTTTTTGCTGCTACTTTTATTTCCCGCACTTTCCTTTTATTTCTTTTTTTCCAACCTTTGGTAGGATTTTAGCTCCTACTAGTTCCATTATGGACTAATTCCTAGTTTGCCTAGGTTTAGTTTCGACCAATAGGGATCGAGATATTGCGCAAACCGCAAAAAACCTAATTTTGCAAATTGATAAAATTAGTTTGGAAAAATTGAATTTTGCGAGCTGACAAAATCAATCAATTTTGTGAATTTTGCGCATTGACATAAAAAATCACTAATTTTATTTCAGAGGGCAGCGCAACTTGCGTGCCTCCAATTGAGTACTTCCACGTGCATCTTAATCCCGATACTTCGGGAAATTCATGCTACTCAGCTGCGAGCGAACATTAATTGTCATGTCATGTCAATATCAAGACTTTATCTGGGGAACATAACATAGAATTAATACTCAGCAAGCCATGCATTAGTGAATAATGCAGGTGGGAGTTCGAATAAAATTTACAGAATATCTAGGATTTTTGCAACCAACAATTTTCTGAATAAATTTCATATATAAGTATATCTAATTGTTAAATACATATGTAAGTAAAGCATAGACACTCATCGCTTTTAAATGGCCTTATTTCTTTGCAGAACGACGGCACATTAAATATAGGGTTTTACAATTTTAGGCCTGAACTAAAAACCACCATCAACAACTATATACACAACTTATGAAACATAAATCGATAACAGTATAATCGTGACTCACATATGAGATTAATTTCCATCATCCTTTTATCATTATTTGATTAAGCAACCCAATATCTTAGATATGAAATCCGTTAAATCAAAGTTCGCTAAATCATAAAAAGGTAACCAATATGGACATTAACTTATAGTTAATTAATAAAAACAAAAAGTTTATCGCATATACCGATGGCAACAAGGAGATACACCAACTTGATCAAGTACATTTAGCACAATTTTTAGAATGTCACGAGTACTGAGACTTATCATTCGAGTGTCATCATTGTGGATAGCTTTTGATACTTCTTTGGTTGTGTTTAGAAAAGGCTTTGGAATCCATTTAGAAATGGGTTTTACATGAGCAGCTTTGTTCTTCCTATTATTTCCTCCTGACATCTTTGACGACTCTATTGAGGAAACGTTAGGGTAACTGCTATGTTGGAAATTCTGATAATTAACTTTTCTCCAAGTTGGAACATCAGATCTTGTTTTTGCATTTACAAAGTTATCTTTCCTTTTATTGTTCGGGCGATTATGAGAAAACTTTGTAGATTCCCGATAAGCAAACTTTGAACTATCATTATAAAAAAAAAATTGCTTATATTTAGGACAATAATGACCTGAGTTAGTACGAGGAGAAGTATTGAGTTCAGCCAATTTTGCAGACACACTTACATCTATGGATTTCTCATTCCTTTTATGTAATCTACATCCCCTTTCCAAGTGTCCTTTATTTCCACAATAAAAGCAATGCTTAGTAATACAAGAATCATGAGATTTAGTGTTACCTTGTTGTGGATCCACTTGTATTGGAGTTTGATGGATTTTATATTTTCCATCGTCTGATGAAGACGGAGGTTTTGCAGGTTTTCCTTTGATGATAGACACATTTTTATGTCCGATTTGTCTCGATTCTATATATTGTTAGGGCTCATTTTTGTACTTATTATGGTGTTTTATTTATTCGTAGGTATTTTTGGCCAATAAACATTTTTGGAAAAAATTGGCTCGAAAACTTGTCGGAAAGCACCCGGAGGACATTTGATATTCAGACTCTCACTTTGGATAAGGGGTACTCAGTTGATAAGGGCCACCTCAGGGCAACTACTATTCGCACCCCACCAGAGGATAAGGGGCACATCTTCTCCGTTTGAAATCAGTTTTGGCGGGAAACTGTGTGCAGCGTCTGGCAGATTTTGGATTCGAATTTAGAGATGTTCCAAGGAGATTTAATCGCATATTTGTGTTGGGTCGGACTCTGATTGACCAAACAGGGTTGATACATGCATTTGGATTGGTTACAATGGGCTGAATAATCGGGTTGGCGTGAAACAGAGGGGAAGGTTATCACGGGATGTAGATATGGAAGTTACGCGGAGATTTTCAAGGGTTTTACGATCAGATTGTGTTGTTACCTTATTGACGGGGAGATGACGTGTTTTGGAACTGAAAGAAGGAATTAAATCTTCATACAATCGATATTTATCGAAAACATGGAAAAGGAAGATATTTACGGAAACTGTGAGAGAATCTCGACCCTGTTTTGTTTCAATATGGAAGTTACGTGCAGGCTTTAGAGGAGCGAATATCTTCTGGTTTTGTTCGGGAGATTTGGGAAAGTTTGGCAGCTGAAAGAGCGTAGACGAGGTAAAGAAGGAAAGAAGAAGCCGTAACTTGCAAGGCAGGGAACTAATATATTAGGTGAAGATTTACCTTGGATAGGGAGCTGTGATGTATAAATAGTGTGTTTTGAGTCCCTGGAAGGATTATCGGGAGTTAGGGGTCTAGTCAGAGGCCAGAGATTCCAAGAAAGAAGACTTGGAGAGAAGCTCTCTGCTGTTGTTGAAGCATGAGGAAGAAGACGAAGCTGAAGAACATTGGACAGACGAGGACAGTCGCAGAGGCAGTCTTTTACAAACAGCATAACAGAAGTATCGTTGTTCAACAATAATAGATAACATATATCATAAGCTTGTCATCTTTTCTCTGTAACAGTTCAACCCGTTGTAACAGCTGTTTGTACCACCATTGCAGCGTTGCTAACTGTCTGCTTTATTAGTTTTCTCTTGTTTTTCACCTATTTGAGCTATGCACGTGAATAATATGAGGAGCTAAACCCCAACACTGGGATGACGGAGGAAGTCATATTTCATGCGTGTGGTAATTATATTTAATTCTTTCATGACTTTTGCATGGATTATTAATTGTTTTATGGTTTTTATTGAACGATTGTGATTTCAATTGATGGGTTATACCTAGGTTAAGTCTTTTGATATCCCATGCTTTAGATTTACAGTCGTTGCTTTTCAAAAATCTACCTTGGCAAAGAAACAGAGTCAATATTCTATTTGAGCTATAATTGTCTAGAATAACTATATGAATCGCATGAATGGATTTATTGGTGGAATCCTGAGTCCCAGTCTCTTGTAACATTAAGTGAAACCAAAATTAAGTCTGAAATCAAATCTTTACAAGTCTTTGAACGAACTTTTATTTACCACTACAAAATTACATCAATTTGTGGCGCCGCCGACGCGGACTTGTATTTAGATTTGTTTTAGGTTTCTTTTTCTTTTTATTATTTTTGTTCTTTTTTATGCGTTTTGGTATTTTTCGATTCTTTTCAGATTTGGAGTGAAGCTACAAGGAAAGAAAAAGTGCTATAAAAGGAAAGCATCGCCAGAAAGGAGGAATCTGAAAGGAGTGAAGAAGAAGATTTTATATATAGTTATTTTGTTTTATTTTTAGAAATTGTAAATAGGGTTTTATTTTTGTAATTTTTCTTTTCCTTTTTGGACATTTTTATTTTTGGACTTGGACATTTTTATTTTTAAACCCTAAGGAAGGGTTAAAATTAAATATAAACTGTTTGCAGGGAAGGACGACAGTTACGATATTGTCTCGGCCCCTCGGGTTCGTACACTGACATAGGAGTCGGTGGCCTAAGTCGACTTCAACGGTTCATCTCCCGTCTGGTACGGAGGTAAGACTCTATCCACCCACGAATCCCCTGTCAGTGGGTTTTATTTTGTGTGACAACTTACACCCCTGCAGTAGAATGTCGAACCGGTATTACAATAGCCAATACAATGAATATCTGACTGAGTTTCAAAACGGACGTTACTACTTTGACCATAGTGTGAATAGTGGTTGGGAACATCAGCCTTTTGAAGATTATGGTCCATACCATGGTGAGCCCAATTACTATCCACATACGCACCGGTCATATGAGAAAAATTCTTATATTTCTCCTTTAGAAGAGTCTCTCAGGAAATTAGAAGAGTCGACACGTAGGATAGCTGAGATGAATAACTTAATTTATGACGAAAGAAAACTTTCTTTAGAGGAATCCCTCAAGATGATAGCTGAGACGAACGAAAGAATTGCTCGAAATAATCTTAATTTTCAATACAGTGTCTCCAATAATACCCTTGAAAATGAGGATAGTTATTTGCATAAACAGGATGACGAGGATAAAATTGGTTACACTACTTGTTTAGATGAGGTTCAACCATTTTCATGTTCTTATAATGATGATTATGATGAGGATAATGTTGATGAAGAACTTGAAATATGTAGGCATAGTGATCAGGAATTTGTTACTCCAATTAAGCTTTACGATGATAATATTATTTCTAGTTCAAATCCAAATAATTTTAATAATTATTCACCTATTCAAAAGGACGAGGATTTGACTAGAGATACCCCCGTTTTAGACGATGTAGTATTTCCTTTTTACGAAGTAGATAATGGTTTATAGGAACGAGTTTATTCTGAGAATACTGTTTTAGAGTCCCAGGACTTAGAAACATTAGTCTTAGACGAAGAAGATGAACTCGTACAACTTTTAAATATGAGTGAGGATGCATCACCTAAGTATAATCTACACGAAGAAATTGACCATTTTCAGGATTCTGATGATCTAGAAATTAGGGAAATTGTAGCTAGTCTATATAGAGACACCCAAAACTCTACGTTTGGGGGTGATTATCATTCTCCTTGTGCCTTACCTTTAGCTCTTACAGAGATCCCTCACTTGGGACTTGACATATGTGCCTCAACCATTTTACAAGATTATCTTCATACACATTTTCCTGAACCTAGTGATGTCCACAAGAAATTTCAGTTATTAGAAACCCATCCTCTGGTTGATGTGGTTTACCCAGGCTATGATACCCAGATTGACTTTGTTTTCCCTCCAAATATTTTTCTTCCAAATGTGGGAATGTTTGATTTTCAAATGTGTCGAATATTAAGTTTGAGACTAAACCTAATTACTTTAGGAGATTAGGGTCGACATACTTGTTTAAGGAAGATCACCACTCTCATTGTGGTCAGCTGTGTAAGTCAAATATGATTGACTTAGAGGATCCTCAATTATTCAGGTTATTATTATGTGCTTCTAAGTTTTTATTTGAGTTTTTCCAGACTCTAGAACCTGAACATTTGGATCTAACCTATGAGGAAATGCAACCCATGACAATATTTTATTTGGACCCGGTTATAGATCCTGAACCTGAACCTGAACCACAACTAGATGTAGTTATCTTAAACAGGAAACTAGACAAGGGTGTGCTTTATTTGTTCGTTTTCTTGGCATGTTGCAGATTCCTTTTACTTGTGATAGCTCTATTTGGTTTTGATGACCCACAGATATTTCGGCTATTACTTTATGATTTTATAAGGTGACTAATCCTTTCTTAGTCTGGCTGAAGACATTAAACTTAGCACTTCTTGGGAGGTAACCCATTCTCATGCAACACGGTAATATCTTTCCTTATCTCTTTTGCTTCAAATGGTAATAGTTTCTCCTTCTTTATGCTTTTAATTTGATCTTTAGAACATTGAGGACAATGTTAGATTTAAGTTTGGGGGTATATGAGAAACTTTTTAGTTGCATAATTAAACTCCAGAGCCTAGAAATTTATCCCTATTAAGGATGGCACTAACCAATCTAAGTGGATGGAAGCATTTTGGTTGTAGGAGTTGAGGAACCAATCTGACTAGATGGCAACATCTAAAGAGTCTATTCATAAAAGCACATAGATCAGGTGTTAGAAATAACATGATAGTTTCACCATATCTCGTTGAGTCCTTGTCACTTCTGTTTTTATTTTGTTTTGTTTTTAAACTATGTTTCTCTAAGTGATTAGGTGAGGCTCACGATTCAAGTTGTTACTAATGCTAGGGTGAATTAGAGTGATTGAGATACAAAAAAAAAAAAAAAAGACCAGACCATCAGACCAACTGGAATAAATTCAATAAAGTCGACCACTGGAACCCTTGTATATGCCAGTTGTGTTGGCCTAGAGTTAGGATTATCAATCACTGGTTCCCTTGTATATGCCAGTGTGTTGATATTAGTCAGACTAGTATCTCAGTCCATTAGGATAGGTTCATTTTGGCGGAGGCCTTCAAACAGATATGAGAAACACCGTTCACCTAGTAAACATCAAAACCATCTATGTTTTTCTATATCCGTCTTCTTCATCTATCCATGTGATTAGTTTTGACTCCGGATATTGATGTCTATAGTGCGACTATCTGAGTAGAGCTCTGTCACTTCATATGAATTTTAGTATGCTTGAGTGCAAACTCGTGTACAACAATTGGAATTTCGCATCAGGGTACTTCCTCCTGTAGTCAATAAGTATGCCAACCAAGGAGATTCTTTAGTGCCTTCCAAGGTTCTGTGTAGATAGCTACGGTCTGGAGTATAAAGGTTTTGTGGGTATACCTATGGTAAGCCCTCCGGAGACAACACTCCGCCACTAGGGACACCTAGGAGTTTAAAGGCTTATTGCATACGCTAAATGCAATCGACGATGCCTGCGACAGTGAGTTAGGATTTTATTTCTATTTTATTTTTGCTCGAGGACTAGCAAATAATAGGTTTGGGGGTATTTGATAGAAACATTTTTGTGTCCGATTTTTCTCGATTCTATATATTGTTAGGGCTCATTTTTGTACTTATTATGGTGTTTTATTTATTTGTAGGTATTTTTGGCCAATAAACATTTTTGGAAAAAATTGGCTCGAAAAGTTGTCAGAAAGCACCCGGAGGACATTTGCTATTCGGACTCTCACTTTGGATAAGGGTTACTCAGTTGATAAGGGCCATCTCAGGGAAACTACTATTGGCACCCCACCAGAGGATAAGGGGCACATCTTCTCCGTTTGAAATCAGTTTTGGCGGGAAACTGTGTGCAACGTCTGGCAGATTTTGGATTCGAATTTAGAGATGTTCCAAGGAGATTTAATCGCATATTTGTGTTGGGTCGGACTCTGATTTATCAAACAGGGTTGATACATGCATTTGGATTGGTTACAATGGGCTGAATAATCGGGTTGACGTGAAACAGAGGGGAAGGTTATCACGGGATGTAGATATGGAAGTTACGCGGAGATTTTCAAGGGTTTTACGATTAGATTGTGTTGTTACCTTATTGAAGGGGAGATGACATGTTTTGGAACTGAAAGAAGGAATTAAATCTTCATACAATCGATATTTGTCGAAAACAGGGAAAAGGAAGATATTTACGAAAACTGTGAGAGAATCTCGACCCTGTTTTGTTTCAATATGGAAGTTACGTGCAGGCTTTAGAGGAGCGAATATCTTCTGGTTTTGTTCTGGGAGATTTGGGAAAGTTTGGCAGCTGAAAGAGCGTAGACGAGGTAAAGAAGGAAAGAAGAAGCCGTAACTTGCAAGGCAGGGAACTAATATATTAGGTGAAGATTTACCTTGGATAGGGAGCTGTGATGTATAAATAGTGTGTTTTGAGTCCCTGGAAGGATTATCGGGAGTTAGGGGTCTAGTCAGAGGCCAGAGATTCCAAGAAAGAAGACTTGCAGAGAAGCTCTCTGCTGCTGTTGAAGCAGGAGGAAGAAGACGAAGCTGAAGAACATTGGACAGACGAGGACAGTCGCAGAGGCAGTCTGTTACAAACAGCATAACAGAAGTATCGTTGTTCAACAATAATAGATAACATATATCATAAGCTTGTCATCTTTTTTCTGTAACAGTTCAACCCGTTGTAACAGCTGTTTGTAACACCGTTGCAGCGTTGCTAACTGTCGCTTTATTAGTTTTCTCTTGTTTTTCACCTATTTGAGCTATGCACGTGAATAATATGAGGAGCTAAACCCCAACACTGGGATGACGGAGGAACCCATATTTCATGCATGTGGTAATTATATTTAATTCTTTCATGACTTTTGCATGGATTATTAATTGTTTTATGGTTTTTGTTGAACGTTTGTGATTTCAATTGATGGGTTATACTTAGGTTAAGTCTTTTGATATCCCATGCTTTAGATTTACAGTCGTTGCTTTTCAAAAATCTACCTTGGCAAAGAAACAAAGTCAATATTCTATTTGAGCTATAATTGTCTAGAATAACTATATGAATCGCATGAATGGATTTATTGGTGGAATCCTGAGTCCCAGTCTCTTGTAACATTAAGTGAAACCAAAATTAAGTCTGAAATCAAATATTTACAAGTCTTTGAACGAACTTTTATTTACCACTAAAAAATTACATCAGGAAGGGGTGGCAACTTTTGAAGCAATTTTTTCAGCAGAGTCTCTAGGATTTACAAACTGTGTCTCGTGTTTAGCATCCAATGTATGTTTACCTTTGTAGCTCAATCCTCGTGTGTCACGATGAACTCTAGTTTCCTTCAAAATTGACTCCAATTGGTTTGTGCTACTATTGAACTTTTTCAAGTCCGCTTTTAGACCCATATTCTCTTTTTCCAATGTTTTTACCTTTTCGAGAACATTATCTAGTTCAACCTTAAATTTTTCAATTTGAACATTGAGATTTATTTCAGATTCTGCAGACTTACTTACCGTTTTTTAGGTTTCTAGATCCTTATGCAGTTTCACTTGTCAATCATGACTTTCTTCAATTTTCTTTCTAAAATCTTGAACGCGTTCAAGATAATGACATGCGCTCATAAGTTCTATATCCTTGTAATGATCATCAAGTTCCTTTTTCAGACTTTATTCTCCTTACGAAGATCACATTCAAGTTCCATTGGTTCTGGAGTTACTTTAGTATCCTTTTAAGGCATGTATTCAACAATTGCAGTGAAAGCTTTGTTCTCTTGATCCTTAGAGAAATTAGGGCTATCACCATCATTCTTATCTCTATTCTCTACACATTTTTGTGATTTTATATAAGGAGAAGATGCATCTTTACCATGTCTCCATTTCTTTTGTCTTAATAACTTTCTAAATTGTCGTGTAGCCGTATCAACACAACAATGCTCGGTTTGTGTCTCACAAGAATTTTCTGCCGAAGAACTAGTCTTAGTTACAACTTTAAGGGAAATACCCAACTCATTCTTGGAGTAGTATTCAAGGTCAAATATCTTTGTTTACCAACTAGATCGCTTCTAGATAGTGTGGAAAGATCATTTGTTTCCATGATGGCATGCTTCTTAGATTCGTTTCTTGATGGTAAAGACCTTGGAATTTTACACACAATACCCTTATCTGAAATAGTTTTTTCCTAAAGCATGAGAGGCATTCACTATTTCAATTTTTTTTTGTCAAACTCATCAAAGGTATCTTCTTCACCCATAGGAAGTTTTTCCCATTTAGAAGATATGGTTTGAAGCCTAGCTTCCTTTTCAAAGGTATTCCCTTCAAATGTGATATTAAGAATATCCCAAGACTCTTTTGATGTTTTACACGTGGTTACATGATGATGGGGGTCTTGAGTTAAAGCATGAATAATGGCATTCAATCCCTCGGAATTTTGCTTAGAAAGTAATTTTTGTTCATCATTTAGCCCCTTTAATTCCTTTAGTCTAAACTCTGTAGTTGCGTTGTTGACAAGTACTTTTAGGTGTTAATATCCATCAATAACTTAAACCCACGTGTTAAAATCACAGGATTGAATAAAAGACTGCATTGCTATTTTTCACCATAGATAGTTTGAACCATCAAACTCTGGCAGTATGTTAGCTGAATCAACCACTGGATTCAAATCTCATAGGTTGGATCACGCCAAACACAGATTGTTAGATCTTCTCGTGTTTGCCTGCTCTGATAGCAATTGAAATGATGAGGATCCCAACTACACCACAATCTTTTCGTTTGATTACAACCTATTCAAAATATACCATGTATAAACCTTTTTAAGCAACAATCACTAAAGGAATATTTTAACACGGTGTCCACTTGGAACAGAGTTAGTCCGGACTGGCCTAACAATGTGAGAAATCAAATCCAAGTGGTGAATCATAATATACCTTGTGTGATCATCTACGGATACAAGATCGATACTGAAAAGACGAGGGTACCCAAATTTACCTCCATATAAAACTTTTCCACCTATAAGTCCTTTCTCCGAAAGTGATTGACTATGGACTGAGTCGAGACAATACAACTAATCGGTTCACACTTCGTGTGATCATCTTTGGATACGAGATCGAGACAATACGACAACAAGATAACTTGTGTGATTGACTATGGATACACGATCGAGAGAATACAACAACGAAGTATGTTTACTTGATAATAGGTTCGGACTTAACCAAACACAATAGGATTGCTATCAAGTAAATAGGAATTAACGTTTGTGTATTTTACTTGTAATTATAATAAAACAAGTATAATTGTGAAAATATAAAAGTAAAAGACACAGCAATATTTTGTTAACGAGGAAACCGCAAATGCAGAAAAACCCCGGGACCTTGTCCAGAATTGAATACTCTCAGTATTAAGCCGCTATACAAAATCTAAACCAACTTCGTATAGTTGAGACCAAGCAACTAAACCTATAATTCACCTAGTTTCGTCTGTTTCCCTGCGCCTCCAACTTGTAATAAGTCACGCACTTAGAACAATTCCTTTGGTTCATATTCCAAATAGTAAAGGAACAAACAATTTGTTCGGTAATAACTCTTTTCAAACAAGTGATATGAGTTTGACAAAAGGCTCTTCCGTTTATCCCAATAAACTCCTTTGTCGGGTTCTTAGGTCCATCTCAATACAACTACCAAAGTAATTGTCTAGATTGTGCAATCAATACTTCTTAGTCACAAAGATAATATATTGATGCATATCTACTCAACTAATCAATCAAGGTTATCACAAAGATAAACCGATTATAGTTGGATCCCTAGCCGATCAAGTTTTGTGCACACCAAAGATTCTGAACTCAAACAAGCAATCTTCATTGTCTTCAAATTTCTTAGATTTTCAATAAACACCTGCATACAATCAACTTGAATCTCTTGTGATCAATCACACACAGAACGGAGTCTGTTAACAATGGATTATCACAAGACTTCTTTAGATCCACAAACAGTCTGAAGATCCCCGTCGAAACTTCAATCTAGTTTGAGTGAATCTTATATCAGAAGAGAAGATTCTCAAGCATAAACAAACTAGGTACAATCAAATTTCAACCACCGTTAGTCAACCAAATCAATCAAAACTAATAATAAACTGCAATTATCTAGTTTCCCACCAACGGTACTCGTAGAGCTTCCCAATCCCGAAGAAGTCTTTAAAACGAGCGGTCGTAAGAGATTTCGCCTAATTAGGATACTTTCCTCTCCGAATAGACGGCTCCACCAATAACAACACAACTAGGTAGTTTTACTGGCTCTGAGGATTAGTTTTCTTGAAATGCAAACTTCAATATTTATAGACCAGGAAAGTTTGGACACTAAGGAATTTCCAAAACCAAAAATATTCTCAAGATATGCAATATATTTCCAAATTCGGTTTCATAATTCCTGGAAATGCTTTGTCCAAATATTGACCGAAATCTCAGTAAAAATCTCCAATTAGTAAATACATATTACCAGTTTTTATTTTCTAAAGATATGCATTTTAATTGTTGGAAATTAAAAGCACATAAAACTAAAAACCTTAATTAAAATATTCTCAATTTATTTCGATCCAGGATTCTTTCCTTTAGCTATTAAGGAATATCTTTGAACAATAAAAGATAATAGTTACTGCACATGTTCAAAGTATGTCGACATCTTTACTTTGTAAATCCTTTTTCATATTTACAATCTTGGAACCGATTTTCCACACTTCCAAACGAGTTTATAATTGGTTCATCTGATTTCTAAAAACTATGTGATTGATCAAAAATATTCAATCACCATTCATGGGTTTGACGGTTCTACCAAGAAAATTTTTGGTTCTTCCTCCATGTGGGTACTAGGATCGGTCACACTAGTTACCAAAAGTTGGCTGACTAGGTACTAGGATCGGTTACCACATATATATGGTATAAACTTGTATTCGGTTGCACAAGTTATAGGATCGGTCACACCAATTATTAAAACTTGTTAACCTACTACAAGGATCGATTACACATCTTGTGATTAGTCCCAACCAAGTTCTAGGATCGGTCATCCAATGACTAGGAATGGTCCCACCAATTACAAATATCGATCATACCATCTCGGGTGATTACTTAAGATCGGTTTCACTAATAAAAGTCATACCGATACAAAAGTCAGGCATTGTGAATAGTTTTACCAAGATACATAAACAAGTTATGAGCGGTTATACTAAACATACATATTGGTAATCCAAAGATTTGTAATGAATAACAATACCAGTAAGCCTAGCGATTTCCCTTTCGATTCATAAAACAAGTTTATGAATTGTACTTCCTTTAAACGAATGTAAAACATTGTTTCCTAGGACGAAATATTCACCCGTACCCGTACGTAATCACAATTGCATTCATACGATTATGTTGATGGCTTATATACGAAGTTCAAAAGATAGACGTTATACTTCGTATTGTAATTCCTTAATACCATGTCTAACTAGAGTATAATCACTCACAGCTTCGCAGTTATGTTTTCAATATGCACGACTTGAAATATACATTAGAAATGAAACAATTCAAGTCAAATATTATTAACCTCAAGTGGAAGGATGATGTCGTCGTTGTAGATCTTTACTTCTTTATATTCTTCAAGTCTTCATGTAATACTTGTAAGTCTAATATCCTAGTAACTTTCTAGCTAACCTATACAAAGTTGACTCTAGTAATTAATCAAGCGACTCTTTAAATGAGTTTTGATTCACTAAAATATGACAACTAAACTTGACATACCAACGCTTGGTGGGTTCAACCGAGCTATGCTCTAACAGATACAATACAACAACAAGATATTCACTTGTGTGATCATCTATGGATACAAGATCGACATAACACAACAACAAGATGTTCACTTGGTAATAGTTATGGTAGAAAACCGAATCACTATAGGATCAATATCAAGTGCGTAATTAACATGCAAGTGTATTTACTTTATTTATAATATAAATACAATTATAATGCAGAAATAAAGTAAAGCACACGCCAGAATTTTGTTAACGAGGAAAACTACAATCTTGTAGGAAACCCAGGGGACGTAGTCCAGTTTTGAATACTCAATGAATTAAGACGCTACAAAAAGTAAACCTGCAACTTCGTGTAGATGAGACCAAGTAATATAAATTCCTAGTTAGTCAGCTTTAGAAGTATTTTTGTTTTTATAATATCTAGCAGAACCAAGGTTCTCAATAGACGTTAGAATACTAGATATCCTAGCAGAACAAATGTTCTCTTTAGGACAAGATCTGGTAGATCTTCTTGATGTTTGACAAAAACTTTTGCTACAAATCTTTCAACTGGTACGACAGGATTCCTTTGGATCGTATTCCAAACAATATAGGATCAAAACTATTTGGCAACCAAACTCACTTTCCAATCACAATATCGAGCTATACAAAAGGACAGTTACGGATCTTCTTTTTTAAGATTTGAAGCTCATCGGTTACGAGATCAAACAAGACAATGACTGCCGAAACAATCAATCTTGATTACAAGATTTATGATAAAATCACAAACAACTTGTAGATCTCAAAAGTCTTGTGTTCATCGAAATAAAAAATTGTTTAATCCCAAATCAAGTCACACGAAGATCAAAACACAATAACAAAGTATTCAAATCTTCAAAGTCTTCAATCTTCAAAGTAACAACCGGGAAAAAGAAACTTGATTCCGCTATTGATGTAGCGCACAAAACATAGTATATTAATAATGGAAAATCAATGAATCAATCTTGCAAATCTAAAATTACTTAGGTATGTAAAAACGTTAAATCTTTGATCTAGTTTGAGTGACCTTATATCAGAAGAGAATGATGATGAAATAATCGAACTAGGTGCAATCAAAGATTCAACAACCGGCTAGTCAATCAAATCAATAATCAAAAACTAAAATAACAATGCAAATTCTAGTTTCCCACCAACGATACTAATAGAGCTTCTTGATCCCGCAGAAGTCTTTAAACGAGCGGACGTAAGAGATTTCTCCTAATTAGGGTACGTTCCTCTCCGGATAGTCGGCTCCACCAGAAACAACAAAAATGAAGTTTGCTTGGCTCTTAGGGTAGTTTGCAATAAATGCAAACTAAACTATTTATAGACCAAGGTTGTTTGGACAATAAGGAAATTCTAAAACCAAAAATATTCTCAAGATATGTTATAAATACCTAATTTCGATTTTCCTATTTCCAACTAATATCCAACCTGTAATTCCGAAATCTCTCATTAGAAAATATCTAATACTAGTTTAGAACTTAACTAATATAACTTTCCAAGAGATATGTTTTGATTTGTTGGAAAATCAAAAACATATAATCAAAAATCTTAATTAAAAGATTTTCAATATTTCGGACCGGAATCACCTTAAATATCAAGGAATATCTTTGGACAATAAAATATATGATTTGTATTCATGTCCAAATTATATCGATATCTAAAACTTTTCTATTCAGCAAACCCTAATTACAAACTCACACAAAACCATAAAGTAATATGTGAACATGAAGGATATGTTTTTCTCTTGGGACCGGTTCTACCATGACTCCTGACATAGGTTAAGATCGGTTCTACCAAGTCTCCAAACATAGGTAGGGATCGGTTCTACCATGACACCCAACAATATCTAGGATCGATTCTACCAAAAGGATGTTATCTCAAAAGGAATGACACAAGAAGTCGTCAACTTTTCAACCGGTTTCAACAACTTTACATACTCTGAGATTACCTCATCTACATATCTATCAATAGATGAGTCACCTTCATCAGAAAGTTCTTCTAGGCGTGTTTCCCATTTATCAATAGTTTCTACATCCAGAAGATGTTTAGATATTGATCTAGATATGACGGTTTCCTCGGGTGTTGGATCCAAACTTTGATCAAAATCATTTGGTTGATTCTGAACTGGTGGTACACTATTCGAGTACATATAGTCAGATTGCTTCAAATACAGACTTATTAGGTCTTAAACGTGTTTGCCTGCTCTGATACCAATCGAAAACGTGAGGGTACCAAAATACACCACCAACTTTTTCTTAGGCAACTTGTATGGACAAACTTAAATACAATTCCGAGAGTTCAACTTAATGAATGTCAATCAAGGAATAATATTTAGAGATATATCTCATTCTCTAACAATCAGAAAGTTTATAGAGGCAAGTCCGTGAACCTGATTTACGTGTGAGAGTACTTGGAAGATTTCAAATATTAATATCCAATAATCAATCACGTTGTATCCAACAAACAAGGATGGATGTATCTACTTTTATTGATTAATGTACAACCCGTGATATTTCAATTATAAAGATAAACAATATAATGCGGAAAAAAAATAACACAGACACTGCAAATTTTTTTAACGAGGAAACCGCAAATGCAGAATAACTCCGGGACCTAGTCCAGATTGAACACCAAACTGTATTAAGCCGCTACAGACACTAGCCTACTACTAATTAACTTCGGATTGGAACGTAGTTAATACCGAATTAACCCGTCACAACAATTCAGTTACAGTCGCGTTCCTTACGCCTCTTGAATCTCATTAGGACTCTGTGCAATTGAATCCCTTAACTGACGTCCTTTATAGCCTAAGAGTTGCTTCAATTCAATCGAAGACTTAAAAACAATCTGCCTCCCACAGACAAGCCTATATGGTTATTTCCTTTTTGATCGTAGATCAAGGTGAGACTGGAAATCGATAGCAATAGACAAAGTCTAGATAGCCTCAAAATCCGGACTTATGCTTCCCGAAGAGCATCCTAGATCAGCTCACAAGTATTAAACTTGTGGAATCAGCAAAGTCTGAGACAAAAAGAACTTTGTGATTTCTATCTATCTTGATTAATGGAGCAATCTCAACAATCAAACAAGATTAGGATACTCGAACTATCAAGATAAACGATAACTGCACCTGGATTCACGAATCCCTATAAAGTATTTTTAACACTAAACCCTAAAAGGGTTTTAGGAAGAGAAAGACTCTAGTTTACAACTAGGACACACAAAGATAATTTCGGGATTCAAATATCCCAGTTGCTTGAGGTTCTTGTTAGAGCATTGCTCGTTTGAACTCGCAAGCGTTGCTATCTCAAGCTTGTTTGTCAAATTTAGTTGATCAAAACTATAAGTCTTGATTTCTAGTCTACTTATAGCTATGTCTCGGATTAGCATATAATGTGTAGTTGAGCTTTAGACTTCACGACATTCATCGATTGAAAACGAATATCTACTGAGGAGAGCTTAGAGGAACTCCATCAACAAAAGGTATATGGAGACTAAACCTTATCTATCACTCATAAGCCTATTATATTCTATCTCCTAATGAGACTAAGTCGTATATATATATTGACTTTTATATTATACGCATTTGATATTTCGACTTTCGAGCTGAGCTTAACTCGGTTATCTATTTCTCGAAATATGTGTTGGAAGTCTTTTGCTTTAACTACGTTCATCATATTCTTGACGAGTTTAGTTGGAAACAATTAATTGGTAAATTCGACCTTGATTGTTGGATAGTAATTGATTGGCACCTGGGCCTTGGTCTTTGGTACCATCAAAGTTATTTCTCATATCAATCGGGCTCACAAATTTCTATTTGTTCGATTGCATATTGTATTGAGAAAGATATAACTCTTTGGTATATTTCTTGATTGAGCTTGTTTTTTAAGTTGGTGCTCTCGGAATTATATCGGAGTTAGTCCATATAGATTTCCGAACAGATTGTTGGGTGTGGTTGTTATACTCCCGCTTTTTCAATTGGTATCAGAGCAGGCAAATACGCTAAAGACCTCATAAGTCTGTGTTTGTAGCAATCTGACTTTATGGACAATAAAGTCTCTATAAACGCTTCACCGGGTTTATATCTACTCAACTCCGAGTGTGTTCTAGAAACCATCGATGAGGTTGGGTGTCTTGATCTAGAGAAAATCATCAAAAATATTTGTCGAGAAAAATAGCGATTGATAAGGAATGTTGATGGTCTTCATTGCAAAATTTATATCAAAAACTCTGATATTCGAGAATATTTTGAAGAGGTAGTTAATCTCTAGAAGAAGTTGGATCAGAAAATCCGGATCAATACTGATCTTGCTGCAGAAATTGCAAAAAGTAAGGATTTGAAGTCTGTCAAAGTGTCTTCAGTGGATTTGAGAAGATCCTTTAATTCTTCCTTGAAGGGTTGTCGTAAATCAGGAGATAAGCGAGGTTAAGGCTTTGTAAAACCTGATGCGACTCAGAATTTCTCAGATGAGTTTAAAGATGTTGGTACATGTATATTTTGTGGTTTTCGTGATCATGTTCAACATACATGTATGCCTTTCAAGAGAAGTTTAAAGGTTGCTAGTGATTTTCACAAGAAAGCTGAACAATTGTTTACTGCTCTAAAAAGGTGTACAAAACTAACAAAGAAAACCCAAATGGGATAGTAGTGTTATCATGAGAGCTTTTGCTCTAAAATCAACATCACTTTTTCAATGGTTCCTTGATAGTGGATGTAGCCGACATATGACCGGAGATATTTCTTGGTTTGTGAATTCGAGCGATTTTGAAGGAGGGCCAGTAACATTCGGAGATTGGAGTTGTTGCTACATAAGCAAGAAGGGGATAATCAAACTACCAGGTGTTCCTTAAATCCATAATGTCGTATACGTTAAAGGTGTGACTGCTAATCTTCTTTCCGTTAGTAAAATTTGTGACAAAGGCCATAAACTTTTCTTCAACGCGAATGGATGTGACATTGTAGACAAGACTGGAAAAGTAATTTTTCAGGGAACTCGTGGTAAATATAACTTTTATCTCTTAGATACTCAGTTTAATAATTGTTGCAATTTGACTAAGATGGAATCTACACATCTTTGGCATGAGCGTTTTGTTCATATCGATTACCGCCTTCTAACTAAGATCATTAACAAAGAACTTGTTAGAGGTGTTCCCAAAATCAATGCTAAAATTAAAGGTGTCTGTGGTGCCTGTCAAAAGGTTAAACAAACAAAAGTTCCACATAAATCATCTCGAAATATTCTCACTAAATCTCCACTTGATTTAATTCATATGGATCTCTTTGGTCTTATTCAACAACCTACTATTGCTGGGAAGAAGTATGATTTAGTTATGGTAGATGATTACACCAGATTCACTTGGGTAGGTTTTTTAGCTCATAAGAATGAAACCCTTGGTGAATTCAAGATTATTGTTAGTAGAATCCATAATGAACAGGGTCGCAATCTAAAAAAAATTAGAAGCGGCCATGGAACTGAATTCAAGGAAACTAAGGTGTTTGAATTTTGTGATAAACTGGGGATTATTCAACAATACTCACCACTCATTACTCCACAATACAATGGAGTTGCAAAAAGAAAGAATAGGAAAATTCAGGAAATGGCAAGGGTAATACTCCATAACAAAAACTTACTGTTAAAGTTTTAGGGAGAAGTTGTTTTTATAGCATGTTATTTGATCAACGGTGTCTATCTACGGTCAAAGACCCTAAATACTCCTTATGATTTTTGGAATGGTAAGAAGCCCGACTTACATTATCTTAGAGTGTTTGGAAGTAAGTGTTATATTCTAAAAGATCGAAAACAGAAAGGGAAATTTGATCCCAAAAGCGATGAAGGTATTTTTCTTAGCCATGCATCTGACAGTCGTGGTATTCGGGTATATAATCTCAGAACCCATGTAAAAAGACGAGGGTACCCAAATATACCTCAATCTAACACTTTTCCACCTATAAGTCCTTTCTCTGAAAGTGATTGTGTATGGACTGAGTCGAGACAATACAACAAATAAGTTCACACTTCGTGTGATCGTCTATGGATACGAGATCGAGACAATACGACAACAAGATAACTTGTGTGATTGACTATGGATACAAGATCGAGACAATACGACAACGAAATATGTTTACTTGATAAATGTTTCGGGCTTAACAACACACAAATAGGATTACTATCAAGTAAATATGAATTAACGTTTGTGTAATTTACTTTAAACTATAATAATAACAATTATAATTGCGGAAAATAAAAGTAAATGACACAGCAAGATTTTGTTAACGAGGAAACCACAAACGCAGAAAAACCCCGGGACCTTTTCCAGAATTGAATACTTTCAGTATTAAGCCGCTATACAAAATCAAACCAACTTCGTATGGTTGAGATCAAGAAATTAAACCTATAGTTCACCTAGTTCTGTCTGTATCCCCACGCCTCCGACCTGTAATAAGTCACGTACTTGGAACAATTCCTTTGGTTCGTATCCCAAACAGTAAAGGAACAAACAATCTGTTTGGTATCAACTCTTTTCAACAAAGTGATGTGAGTTCGACAAAAGGCTCTTTTATTTATCTCAATAAACTCCTTTGTCAGGTTCTTAGATCTATCTTATTGTCAACTATCAAAGTAATTGTTAAGATTTTGCAATCAATACTTTTAATCACAAAGAATTGTATTGATGCCGATCTACACAACTAATCAATCTAATCTATCACAAGGATAAACCGATTATAGTTGGATCCTCTTTTATCGAAACAAGTATTGTGCACACCAAAGATTATGAACCCAAATCAGAAATCTTCAAAGTATTCTTTGTCTTCAAATCTTCTTAGATCTTCAATAAACACCTGCACACAATCAACTTGAATCTCTTGTGATCAATCACACATAGAACGGAGTCTGTTAACAATGGATTATCACAAAACATTTTTAGATCTACAAACAGTCTAAAGATCTCCGTCGAAACTTTGATCTAGTTTGAGTGAATCTTATATTAGAAGAAAAGATTCTAAAGCATAAACAAACTAGGTGCAATCAAAGTTCAACCACCGTTAGTCAATCAAATCAATCGAAAACAAAAGATAAACTGCAATTATCTAGTTTCCCACCAACGGTACTAATAGAGCTTCTCAATCCCAAAAAAATCTTTAAACCGAGCGGCTGTAAGAGATTTCGCCTTATTAGCTTACTCTCCTCTCTGAATAGGCGGCTTCACCAATAGCAGCACAATTGAGATAGTTTTGTTGTCTTAGTTTGCTCGAAATGCAAACTTTCATATTTATAGACCAAGGATTTTGGACACCAAGGAATTTCCAAAACCGAAAATATTCTTAAGATATGCAATATATTAGAGATTCTGTTTCCATAATTCCTGGAAATGCTTTGTCCAAATAATGACCGAAAATCTCTTAGAAAATCTCCAACTAGTAAATGCACATTACTAATTTTCATTTTTCAAAAACAAAATTAAAAACCTTAAATAAAAGATTCTCAATTTATTTTTTTCGATCCGGGATTTTCTCCCTTTAGCTATTAAGGAATAACTTTGAACGATTAAAGATAAGCGTTACTGCACATGTTCAAAGTATGTCGACATTCTTACTTTGTAAGTCCTCTTTCATACTTACAATCTTGAAACCGATTTTCCACATTTCCAAACAAGTTTAGAATTGGTTTATCTGACTTTCAAGAACTACATGATTGATCAAGAACACTCGATCACCAAACATGGGTTTCACGGTTCTACCAAAACAAGTTTCGGTTCTACCTCCGTGTGAGTACTTTGCATAGTCACGCTAGTTATCAAAATTAGGTTGACTAGGTATTAGGATCGGTTCCCCACATATATATTGTATCTAACTTGTACTTGATGCGCATGTCCATATGATCTGTTCCCCTTTGCCTAATAACGTGTTGCACATGTCCATAGGATCGGTTCCCCTTTCTACTAAAAACTTGTTGCACCTCATACAAGGATCGATTCCCCTTTGTGATAGGTTGCACCTCTTACTAGGATCGGTTCCCCTTTACCCAGAGTCGGTCATACCAATAACACAAAATAGATCATTCCATCTCAGGTGATTACTTAAGATCGGTTTCACTAATAAAAGTCATACCAATACAAAAGTCAGGCCTTTGTGAATAGTTTTACCAAGAACATAAACAAGTCATGAGCGGTTATACTAATCACACATATTGGTAGTTCAAAATATATGCAATGAATAACAATACCAATAATGCCTGGCGATTTCTCTTTCGATTCACAAAACAAGTTCATGGATTTACTTCCTTAAAACAAATGTAAAACATTGTTTCCTAGGGCGAAATCTTCACCTTATACCCATACATAATCACAATAGCATTCAAACGATTATGTCGATGTCTTATCTACAAAGTTTAATGGTTAAGCAATAAACCTCGTATTGTATTCCTTTATACTATGTCTAACTAGAACATAATCATTCATGCTTCGCAGTTTTGTTTTCAATATGCACGATTTGAAAGATACGTTAGGGAATGAAATAGTTCAAGTCAAATATCACTAACCTAAAGTGGAAGGATGATGTTGTCGTTGTATCTCCTTACTTCTTCACTTCTTCAAGTCTTCGCAATACTTGTAATGTCTCATATCCTAATACTTTCAAGCTAACCTATACGAAGTTGACTCTAGTACATAATCAAGCGACTCTTAAATGAGTTTTGGCTCACTAAATATGACAACCAAACTTGACATACCAACGCTTGGTGGGCTCAACCGAGCTATGCTCTAACCACATCCATAGGATGTTTAGATGTTGATCTAGATGTGACAGTTTCCTCAGTTGTCGGATCCAAACTTTGATCATAATCATCTGGCTGATTCTGAACTGGTAATACGTTATTCGAGATAATATATTCATCCATATAGTCATATTGCTTCAAACACATACTTAATAGGTCTTAAACGTGTTTGCCTTCTTTGATACCAATTGAAAACGTGGGGATACCAAAATGCACCACCAAATTTTTTCTTAGGCAACCTGTATGCACAAACTTAAATACAATTTTGAAAGTTCTAATTAATGAATCTCAATCAAGGAATAATATTTAGATTATATCTCTTTCTCTCACAATTAGAAAGTTTACAAAGACTAGTCTGTGAACCCGATTTACGTGTGAGAGTACTTTGACGATTCCAAAGATCATTAATATCCAAGAATCAATCAAGTTGTATCCAATAAACAAGGATGGATGTAACTACGTTATTTGATCAACGTACAACCTGTAATATTTCAATTATAAAGACAAACAATATAATGCGGAAAAAAAATAACAAAAACACCAGAAATCTTGTTAATGAGGAAACCGCAGATGTAAAAAAACCCAGGGACCTAATCCATATTGAACACTAAACTGTATTAAGCCGCTACAGACACTAGCCTACTACCAATTACCTACGGACTGGAATGCAGTTGAGACCGAATTAAACCCTCACAACAATTAAGTTACAGTCGCATTCCTTATCCCTCTTGAATCCCAGAAAGACTCCGCGCAGTTAATTCTCTTAGATGACGTCTTTACAACCTAAGAGTTGTTTCAACTCAATTGAAGAATTTAAACCAATATGCCT
Source organism: Papaver somniferum (assembly GCF_003573695.1). Taxonomy (NCBI): domain Eukaryota; kingdom Viridiplantae; phylum Streptophyta; class Magnoliopsida; order Ranunculales; family Papaveraceae; genus Papaver; species Papaver somniferum. Next base: position 13,557,594 of record NC_039367.1, on the reverse strand, counting down.
CCCACAAATAAGCCTATACGGTGATTTCCTTTTTGATCGTAGATCAAGGTGAGACTGGAAATCGATAGCAATAGACAAAGTCTAGCTAACCTCAAAATCCGGACTTATGCTTCCCGAAGAGCAGCCTAGATTATTATTCACCTCAAAAGTATTAAACTTGTGGAATCAACAAAGTCTGAGACGAAGAGAACTTTGTGATTTCTATCTATCTTGATTGATGGAGCAAGCTTAACAATCAAATAATATTAGGATACTCGAACTATCAAGATAAATGATAGCTGCACCTGGATTCACGAATCCCGATGAACTATTTTTAGTCGTTAAACCCTAAAAGGGTTTTAGGAAGAGAAAGACTCTAGTTTACAACTAGGACACACAAAGATAGTGTCGGGATTCAAAGATCCCAGTTGCTTGAGGTTCCCCTTTTGACTTTAAAAGTATAGGTTGCTTTAAGTTTAAGCTAAGATAGTTTAGAAACCAAGCAAAAAATATCCGCTGTTAGATAAATATTTGAAATGTGATAGACATATCAGGATATACACCCTGGTAAGGATGAACCGTAGCCGAACCGTGTACAAAGACATTGTTGATAAACGGGTAACCGAAACTATCCGATTGAACTATAAGCTTAATCATTTTCATAAACACTTAAAACTTTTAAGTTTGAGTCACAACGATAGGTTATAATGTGATCAATCATGTCTACGTAATGTTCTTAGAGATTTATCCAAATGCTAATTATCTCACAGAAATAATTTTATGTGCATCTGAAACTATTCGACAGGGTAAGTACGTGTACTTCAACCTTGTTCGTGACTATATTTGTCATGGTATATGTACCCTTAAGACAAATATAAGTTCCGGAACATATAGAACTTTTTTGGTTTGCATACCGGGTATGGAAACCACACCGGTTTCATAACCAACTGTTCTTTTTCGGTATGGATACTAGATATGCGTACCATTCCAGGTTCACGAGTTCACAGACTTTTTGTGGTATGGATACTGGTTATGCATACCACTAAGTCATTGCCAAACAATAGTTATGCCGGTACGTGTACTGGTACATGTAATACGGCTCCGGACCAATAACAGTTTTCCCAGTTTGTGAAACTGGTATGCATACTTTCCTGTATCCGGATTTTCAATAGTTCTATATTTCTCTCTAGGTCAATTCAAAACATTCCCAAATAACATCAACGACACATATCACTGTTCAAGGCTCTTTTTCGAATGATAATCTTGAATCACAATTTAAATATGAACAATAAATTGTTCTTAACCGAAATTCAGCAAGTATGAACAAATGTTCACTAAGCTTAGTCATATATTTTCAAGAACTAATTACCAAGATAAACTTGACTCAAAATTCTTGATATGCTTAAGATAGTCTAATTAGTTATGCGACAACGTATCATAGATAGGAATATGAATATAACTTGAGAATAGGTGGTTCAGTCTTCACCTACCTTTCGTTGAAGAAGTTCTCCGAATCTTCAGTTGATCCTCGCCTTCAAACGGTAGAACGCAATGATGACTTCCGTGATGTCCGTTTCTCAACTACACTTATATCCTAATCCGAGACTTAACTATTTGTATATTATAAATCAAGATATAATTTTGACAACAAGCTTGAAATAGCAACACTTGTGAGTTCGACCGAGCAATGCTATAACAGTGTAGATGGTGGATTTTCAACAAGGGTTAACATCGTAAAACCATAATCGTAATGCTCCTGATTCAGCAATCAGATGAGTATTGAGGCTCATGTCTCTAGTCCAAAGCATGAAAGCTCATGCCATAAAATCTCTGACTGAGAAGGATGTCTCTCAGAGTATATGTAGATGTGTAGTTTCTCAGCTGAGGCAACGACACATCTCATGAATACTGAGCAATGTCAGTAATTATTTTTATATAGAATCGAAAGATTGGACGGCTCCTAGACAGCATGCCTGCTAGTATAGATCAACAACGTCTTCAGGATGTAACGACGTTTTCCCTGACTATATAGGAGAGATATGACGTTTCAACAAGCTCATATCTCTCAATTCTCAGATAATTAATGCTCCTAGACAGCATGCCTGCTATATAGAGCCATTAGTTAATTATCTATAATCGCTAACTGAATATTCATCAATATTTTACGATTCTTCGTAATATTTCGTCCCTTCAATTTGTGGTTTTTCCCAGCAGAATTCCACGGGTTAGTGATAAATATTCAACGTGCGGGCATCTGAGCAGCTCTCGAGTAAGCCCCGACCAAAATGGTGCAAGTGTACTTAGCAATAATGCACAAATGAACACCTGAATGAACAAACGAGCATTCTAAAACACGAAGGAACGATGAACCTATGCAAAATAGGAAGAAAATAATAAATAATAAAATATTAATCGAGGCGCTGGAGGACTGGGCCCACCGGCCGGCCGGTCGTGCCGCGGCCAGTCCCACGCCCAATTTTATATTTTATCATATTTTATTATTTTTCCTGATCTCATGAAGATCCCTTCATTTGAACGAATTTCCTTCGTCTTAAGGAAACTCCCCAATGTCATGGTGTTTCCGCGTATCAAAGAAATAATAAAATTTAGGAAAGGTGTTGCGGGACCAAGCCCACTAGCAGGCCGGCCATGTCTTAGCCATTGCCGGTCCCACACCTCATAGCTCCTTATTATTTTATTATTTCCCTCATCCCTTAAAAATTCCCTGAATTCATGATATTTTGCTGAATCCATGAAAATTATATAAATTAGGGAGAAAAACGCACGGGACCCAGGTTCATTGACCGGCCGGCCATGCCCTAGCCGTGGACGGTCCCACACGCCTGTGTATTTTAATATTATTTGTTTCCTCATCTCATGGAAACTCCTTCACTTCAAGGAAACTCCCTAGTTTCAGCAAACTCCTTGAATTCATGAAATTTCCCTCAAGTCATGAAAATAATATAAAATTAGGAAAACTCGTGGGACCGGGCCCTAGCCGACCGGTCATATCCTAGCCTGTCCCAAACGCCCCTTATTTTTTTATTATTATTTTTTATGTTTCCCTCATCTCATGGAAACTCCTTGATCTCAACAAATTCCTTGGTTTCAACAAACTCTTGGATTTTATGATATTTCCCTAAAATCATGAAAAATATTATAAAATTAGGAAAAGTGCCTTGGGACCGGGATCTTTGGCCGGACGGCCATGCCTTGGCCATAGCCGGTCCCACACTTCATGATTCCTTCATTATTTTATTATTTACTCCTTCATCTCATGATGTTTTCCTGGTTTCAGCAAAAATCCCTGATTTCTTCATATTTTCTCAAAATGTTGCTCAAACGCACATCAGAAAATATCAAAACTCTCAGGACTGAGACACAGACATTATGGTGACACGGGCATGTCTCCTTGACCGACCAAAGTCGGCCCCGAGGCTTGCAAAAAGCCAGTCCCACGTGTTTTAACAATTTTGACCTAATTTGCTCAATTGCTCATACTGGGTCCAAACTCTTCTCAAACAACTTGGAGTTTGCTCACACGACCATCAGCTAGTCTCACGACCACCAAGGGCCGGTCCCATGACACCTCGGTCGGTCCCTCATCTCTCCGTAATCAGGTTCTACTACCTGACGCTCACACGAACACTATTTTTAATAAATGATTAAACCAACATTTAATCATCCTTTCACCAACTGGTCTTCAAAAGACTTTGGTATTTTGCTCACTTGAGCATCTGGGCGCTACATAGTCGATTTATTATCCCATGTAGACGTCCCTTCTTCATTTCATGAATGATTTTCAATAAATCATCAATTTATCATCAATTCAGCAGTTGATCAAAATTAGGGTTTTGAATCCAAGGTTCATAATTCCAGATTCAAACGCTAATAATTTTATGTTGATCCCATGATCAACATCCTAGTTAATACTCGGTTCAGCTGCCAGTATTTTAGATTAATGTTTATCTTGGTCCTGTTACCAATGATTCCCCAAATGAGCAATATTCGCTCAAATGAACAATATTTGTTCACGTTAAGAATATTGGTTCAACTGTCAATATTCAATAATTCATTAAATGAGCAACATTTTCTCACGCGAGCAGCATTTGCTGATACACGCAACATTTGCTCATACAAGCAATATTTTTTCAAATCGTGAATGTTGGTTCAACTATCAATATTCAATAACTCATCAGTTGAGCAACATTTGCTCAGATGGGCAATATTTTCTGAGACTAGCAATATTTGCTCAGACTAAGGAATATTGGTTCAACTACCAATATTCAACGATTTAGCAGCACAGTTCGCTCAGGTTATCAATATTTATTCGATAATGATATTTTTTTGTCTCAGCAGACATGTTCAATTAATGAGTCTCAGAATATTTGCAAATCATGTTCGACTCAGCAATACAAGGACTCATCGTCCCATAAAGTCAGCAACTGACTCCACGAGATGTCAATCATGTCACATGGGGGGATATTAACTAGGGTTTGGTCTGGCGGTCTACGACACACGAGGAGAATGTGAGTAAGTCGTGCAATCAGTTGGAGGAGTTAGCAAAGTAGTGAGTGGAAAATTAACCAAGTCTCTGCACGATGAGCAACTGGTTTTGACACGATTTCCCACTTCCCCACTCTTTGACTTCAACAACTGTCACACTTCATGGGATCAAGGTGTTTACAATTCCAACAATATAAATAAGTCTCTGAATCCTGATTGAAACAGACAAGAATTTCTTGACAAGTTCACACAGACAATCCTTCGGCTACACGAACTCATCGTCTGAGCAATCAATCTCAATTGAGTAAAATTCAATCATTCAGAACTTTGTTACACATAATACACAATACACCTACAATCTCGATCACCATTGATCTCACACATTTCTCAGCTTCCCTCCTACAGATCAACCCATCCTCTCTTGTGACCTAATTGACTCTGGAATGGCCATTGTCTTGGTTTAGGCAGGAGTCCTACAGATTGATCTCTCGAACTTAAAGCACTCCCTTCTTGCAGTGGATATGTGTGAGGTTGAGAATTTGCTCGGTTCAAGGAGTCTCCTCCACACGGTCATCTCCTCAATTCCTTAAAAGCCAGCAAATCTTTTTTCCCCATCTACAGATTGGCGACCACAGTGGGAGATTAATCTCTCGGTTGCAATCTCAGTATTCACAAAGATGGCTGGTCTTAGGTCTGGGTTAGTTACAGGTTACAACACAAACGATGCTAGCACTAGCAACAATAACAATGAGGATATCCCGGAAACCATTCCGGCCTCTAACACTGACGGTGGTAACGTTATTCCTCCTCACGCTAACATGGAAGGTCATCCCTTGTTCGGCCGACACCCTGAAGAAGTCAGGGGGAATCCACCACCTACCATGGCTGATCTCATCAAGGTACAAGAGAATCTTCCAAAGAATCAAACTGACATGGCTACAACACATAAGGATCTATTCAATTATCTTAAGACTCTCACTGACAAGATGTCAGAGAAGGATCGAGGAAAAGGAAAAGAAGCGGAAACATCCTCAGATGCTGATCCGGAAGTAGTTCCAATTTATACAGTGGATGATATCGAAGTCCGCAAAGCTGCAGACGATCCATCAGCGAAGGAATCATTAAATTTCATTACTCGAGAAGATTTGGAACGCCTCTTGGAGAACCATGGAAAAGACAAGACATCCCATGTCCATCGTCACCAGCCTCCATACCCTGCTACTACACAAAGGATTCCTCTTCCAAAAGGTTATATATCTCCAACCTTCACTTTGTATGACGGGATAGGTAATGCTCGGGAGCATGTTTCTCGGTTCCTTGAAGCCTTGGGTGAACATGAGCATAACCATTTTGTTCGCCTCAAAGAATTTTCAAAGTCCTTGAAAGGCAGGGCATACACCTGGTACAACAACATCGTACCAGAAACTATCAACAGCTGGGGAGAAATGATTAACGCCTTCTACAGAAAGTATTTATTTGTGTCAGAGCAAGTTACTCTCTCTGATCTTGGAAGAATGTTTCAGAAGAACAATGAACATCCCAATGAATACGTGAAGAGATTCAGAGTTCAGGCCCTGGACTGTCGTGATCCAAACGTGACGGAGCAACAACTGGTAGACTTGTATATCAACGGCATGATCCTGGTCTATATAGCTTTATTGGAAAATCTTCGTTTCCACACTTTCTCAGAGCTCCATGAAGCGGCAAAGAGATCGGCAACTACTGCACCTGCTTTACTGGAAAGAACAAAAATTACAAAGGCTGAAGAACCACGAGACGCTCGAGGTAGAAGACGTCTGATTAATAAGCAGTATAATCTCCAACCTTCCACAAATGCTGTCGTAGAAGGGAGCAAACGGAAATACGAACCACCGCGCAAGCATACCTCCACTCCTTCAAAAGCACAAAGGAAGAATAAGCAAGATGCACAAGCCCCTGACCAGCATACAGGGACTCCTGATCAAGACACACCTGACTTTCCCCTTTCTATTGAAGAAGTGATCGAGCTCCTGGATGCTTGGATCCAAGATGGTGCAATCAAGTTTCCATATATCAAGAAGGAACCAACTGAAGAAGACATGGAGAGTCCTCGTTACTGTCGCTTCCACAGGTTCGTCAATCATCCCACCAGTGATTGCAGAGTCTTGAAACGCATATTCAGGGAAAATGTTGAATCAGGAGAGCTCAACTTGGGGACTGAAGGAGTGCACAGAGACCCTCTCCCAGTCAGGACTTTCTCCATCTCTGAACAACCAGTTAAAGAAGCAGTTCATTCATTAATCGAGCATGTCTGTGAATTACTTTATCTATCGAAAGCGCAAAGGGGAGGCATGTTCATGTATTTGAACCATATAGTATCCGGGAAATTTACTGATTCCAGAAGTATCTCCTGAGCCTCCAGCCACCGACAAAGAAATGTATAACTGGGGACTGCTCACCACAGTGTATGTCAAGGGAAATTAATTCAAAAGAGAATTCGTTGATGTTGGTAATGCCATCAACATCATTCCTTTGAAAACTCTCAGAGCTGCTGGAATCACTCGACAAGAAGCTACTCATGCTCTCATGTCAATCAGGGATCATGAAGGGACACTCAGAGATGCGTACGGCTACATCACCCTTAAGGTCAGAGAAAACTCGGTTTGTACTGAAGCCAAGTTTTATATAATCCGGGAAGATCCAGGATATGACATGATTCTTGGACGACCTTGGGTTCATGCTGGAAAAGTGACTCTAATACCTTCAATTGAAGAAAGCTCTGACTCAGAAGAAATAGAAGATATTCCATCATTCGAACACCTGGAGGAAGTTAAAGCTTTGATGGAATTAGCACGGAAACCTGGAGAAAGTGCACATTCTTTCATCGAAAGGCTCCATACTCAGGCAAGTCTAATTCCCCTTCATGCGCCTATACTACCAATGTTTAATTATGTTGCTATAGTTCGAGGACTTCTTCCCACTAACAACTTAGCAATCACAAAAAGCTACGAGTGGATATATTCACCTCAACAATATTACACCAAATGGTTGAGCACAGAGCTCCTTCAAATCGATCATTCTATCAAGATGTTCATTGCTGAAGATATGGCTAAGCATGACAGATAGTACTCTGGATACTCCCCTTTACATGAGTGTACATATGTACCACAGTCTTGGAATCCCTCCACACGAGGAGTTCCGAATCAACAGAAGATATTCAAGGCGCGGACAACTAAGCCTAACAAATTTTGTGAAGGAGACCTAGTTCTCAAAGCAGCTCAGCGTAACCTCCACTCTGCAAGAAATTCCAATTGTGAAGGGCCATTTGTGGTTGTTAAGTCCATGACCGGGGGGTACTACAGGTTGATCAACACAGATGGTAGGATCCTGCCAGTAATCCATAAAAATTGGCTTAAGGCATTTGACGCCTGAAATTATTGGACGTCTGAAGTACTAGGCGTTTGAGCATTCATGACGCCTGGGATATGAAATTTAGGATTTTCTTTCATTGTATTTCCATTTCTCCAAAACGTTTGCAATACTTGCATTCAGTATTTGAATTCAACAATTTATCAAAATTCAGTTCATTTTATTTAAAGAAAATCTCTATCAAATCCAAAAGAAAATCCTCAATCATCTACCAATCCAAAACCAATCAATATTAAAACCAAAATAAAACCTCACATCTCTCAGAAGTTCAGGAGTTCAGAAGTTCAAGAGATTATGAAAAGAAATCAAAGGAAGTCGGCAAAGAAAGACTTTTGCTCCTCTGCATCCTTCAAGATTTGCAAAGCCGCCTTCTCCAGGTTCAGCGCCTCGGTCAGCTTAGCAATCTTTTCCTCCTTCTCCATTACAGCATTATTGGGAAAGGGTATGTTATTCTCACATGAATCCTTAATAGCATTTATTTTTTTACGAAGCCACTTCACGTTGAAGCCAAGTCTTTCAGAATTCTCCAAGTTGAACTCCCAATCAAAGAGTACATCTGGAGTCACAGTATTTCTAGCCCTGGCGCATATATCACTTACAACATGTAAGATGACACTTACTTGCATTGTTAAAGCATAAGCACGTCCAGGATCTCTATTAACGATGATGTGACCAAACTTCCTCCATATATTCTCGTACAAGCCTGCATATCCAATAGGAATACTGAATCCACCAACTAGTTCATGATATGGGAGTGATGCATCAAATGGAGGATCAAAAGAAACTCCTGCACTTGGATATTCATGCACCACTATGCGATTCTCAATTACTGGAGCAACTTCTACGGTCATGAAAACAGTTTCTTTAGTCTCTTTTGCTTGTGGCTCAGTTTCTTCTATTACTGGAGTGGAAACAATTTAAGCTTCCATAACTTCAGTGACAACTCTCTCATGGACTGGAAGTGCAGTGATGGTTGTCTCATCATCAATAACTCCATGGTTGTTTGAATTATCCTTATTAGTTTCAGTATCCTCAACTTCGGTATTTGTCACCTAATACGAAGATTACATGAGGTTAGAGCAATCTAAACATGGAAACCAAATGGGATCATAAACTAAAGCATACAAGCATCCCAACATCATCAAAATTCATCATTATGCATTTAAGGCACGAACAAATAGCATAAAAGTCATGAAACACGTTTTACGCCAAGCTCGTCTGAAGAGATTTTACTCTGCCATGTAAAAGACGACGAACTGGAAGCAATCTACAAGGAATCTGAGGATGATTTATATACCATTCTCTCAATATTGATGTTATCTACAACATATCAAAATTTTATAACAATCCGATGAACGAGCAAGGAGGTGTGGTCAAAACATCGGACAACATGCAGTCTGAAAAAGTTCTGAAAGTCTTCTGGAAGTTTACTGTTTCGCATTTTTCAGGTCCTAAAAATGCTCAAAACTTAAAAAGCTTCATTGACTAAAGCTTGGAAATTTTCCGGGCTTGAAGATACATATGCAGACCTTGAAAATCCGATTTCAGACGAAGATTTTATAGAGTTTTTGCTAAAGGACTGAGTTCTGATTTTTCTGGTGACGTATTTCGGAAAAGTTTTTCATATATGAACATGGGTTCTCGTTCATTCATCAATAAGTCAAAATTTCATGCTTCCATAGATAAAATGCAAGGGAAATACTTACTTGAATGGTTTCTGAAACGTTTAAAGAATCAGAATTGCCCGTATCAACATCAACAGTCTCATTACTTCCGTTCGGTTTTGAACCATGAAAGTTTTCTTTATCTCCACCCTCCGAAGGTGAACGAGCATCAGCACTCTCCACTTACATGGAGACATCCTTCTGAACATATCCTCAAACAATTAGTATTTTATCTACAAAGCATCATATCTGGTTATGTGGAGGAGTACTCACGTCTGCCCAGCAACAGAGAATTGAAGACCATCAATATTTGATGGAGCAAAGTTCTGTAACCAAATAATGAATGTTGGTTTACGATCCTAATAATACGGATAAGAAAAAGTCACGGCGGAAAAGTGTTGACAACTCACCAAGGAAACAACTGGGGACTTTATGGTGTTAGGAAACAACTTACAATTCTTGTTTCTGCCTTCTCCACCGTGAATGACTGTTTCTGCTTCCGAGAAGTTTGCTTCAATTCGAGGTCTCAAAACGCGACCCTCCTGCAAAACAGAAATTAGTACAACAATTGGAAAGGAAATTATTTTAATTCCACTATGCAAAAGATACATACTGGTGAACATCCTGGAGATACTTTTCGCTTATCGTCGCTGCCAGAGATATGTTTCAATCTTGGTCGAGAAGCAATCATCTCAGCTGAAGGAGGCTCTTTCACTAAAGGTTGGTTTATCTTTACAAAGTCGTGCAAACGCTCAAGCTGTTGATTCCAGAAAATCTATGTAACCCGGAGTTACATATGTGATTCGTTTAGAACAAGGGAACCAATAAGAGATTCCTTCCACATGCGTGCGACCTAAACAAGTCATAAGCTGCTCCACTGATGGTTTCCTCCTTCAAAAAGTTGGAACACGTTGATCCATACCCATTTGACGAGCTGCTCTATCGATGTTGTATTCTTCTACTAAAAAACCTCCATACATTGCTGATATCAAATGACCCGGAGTACAACTCAACATAAAGGACCTCTCGCAGTTGCTCAAGTCAGCACCGGATTTCAAATTCGTACTCTCTTCAATATTGAAGGTTGACAACTGAGAAACATAAGAAGGAACTGACACCCAGGGGAGAAAATTAAACTCAGATTCATTGTCTAACACATCAATGAAACGTGTCTTGGATTGGGGTTGCTTTGTAGACCAGCGCATAATCCTAGCATTGTCATTCTCAGGAAAGATACGACGAGAATCAGCAGCGTTCAGCCCTTGCAAGATACTACGAGGAATAGGTGCATAATTCTTGAAGCGCTCCCACATCAAGGATGAAGAAACATCGTGTTGGCGTAGCATTCAATCTTCATGAAACCATTCGAAATGCTGGAGTCTAAAACCAAGAAGTCAAGGTTAGAATACAAAGAACCCAGGAACATACTACCTATGGGAAGTTGTTCACCTTGAGCCATATTAACGGCAAGAGGGACTACAAATGGCTTTAACAAAGTCCCAACATCCTCAAATATTTCCCTGGACAACCATAAACACAAGAGCGCAGTAATGGATAACATACCATCGACGGGTCTATCAAGAGGAGTATCTCTCGGCCACCAGTGTGTTAACCAGTGGGCATAACAACCTTTTCCAGACGCTTTATTAATTCTCTCCATTTCGGCTGTTAAGTTGTTGGAAACTGCCGCCTCCTCTGTCGAAAGCTTTCCAGAAAAGTTACATGTGATTGGGAGATGCAACAAAGCAACTACATCCTCCAAAATGATGGTAAACTCTCCTCATATGCATATGAAGGTATGGGTTGGAATGCACCAGCGAGCAAGAAGAGCTACAATACCTCGCGCATCATGGAAAATGAACAAGTCTCCAGATGCTTGGATAGCCCTGGTCTCCTGTGCTCTATCCAACATGGCTCTAACACGAGGAAAATCCAGCATATGTCTCGCCCATCCATAGAATTTTTCTAAAGGTCGTCGAGAAAGCTTGAATTATATAATTGACGCAATAAAAAGTCCTCGTTCAATACAAAATCAAATAGTTGTTCGAGGAGTCACTAGTTTCTTCTGAACAACCTCTCTGGGATTTATTAGAAGACGAAATGCTGGAGATTGAAGACGTTTTTCAGTTCCCTGCTGAACCTCGAAAAATGCATCATCTATATTTGGAACGTTTTTGAGCCCAGGAGTTTCTTCTTCTTCTTAACCAACAGAAGTCTCATCCATGCATGTATCGTCTCTGGAGGCATCATTTTATTGGGAGTCAGACATCCTTGCGAAGTAGCTGTAATGTGCACAAAGCATTCTACTTCAGTGTATCATCATACAAGGTGCAAACTTCGACAATATGATGGAGCTATGTAATCTGACAACAAACTACTTATGCAGACATCTACAAAAACGGTAATTCTTAACTCTTACCTCTTTACAATTTCACTAACACGGTAATTGTGATATAACAATTAACACTCCAAATTGGTTTGTTCTTTGAAACCTGCAATAACGAACGAAACCTTATCATCTGAAGATTGAAACTGGTTTAAACTCATGAACATAATTTTCATAGTATAAACATCCACAACTGGACTATGAAATTTACACCAAGACAATATTTCATCATAAATAAATTGTCTGACTTCAAGGGTTGCTCAAAACCTATATTTTGATTTTAACAAAATAAATAATAATTTATTTTTGACGTGAGCCCAGGCTCACGTGAATTTATCAATAAATAAATAAATATCCATATGAAGTTCCACGTTCGCATATAAAAAAAATATCTCTTTTCCTTCGTGCGAGCATTTTTCTTTGAAACGAAAGTTTATTTCGGTTTTGTGAAAAGTTCACACCTTTTAAATTAAAGTTTTGGTTTCCATGAAAGCTCATAATTTTTTTTTATCACTAAACGCAAGTCTATTTCAAAAGAAAAATCTCTCTCAAGTTAGGGATTATTGCTAGTCTCTTGAACTCCTAATCGAACGTACGTTTAATAAAATAAGGGTTTTCAAAAAAACTCACACTCGTATATACACATGTATATAATTTTAACATGATCAAATCATGAACAACTCATGAAATCAACAATCAAAAAAAAAATTGGCCGCGTACCTGGTCGGCGCCAGCCGGAAGCTGGACGGACGTTGGTTGCTCCGGCCGGACGGCGATCAACGGCTCCGGAAAAATTCTCCTGCTCCTCTGAACTCAGGCGTGAAGATGGTGAAGGGAGGAGGTGGTGGTCGGTCGTGGGAGAAATTAAAAAAAAAGGATTAATTCCCTTTTATATCAATTTTATTTCCAAAATCTAATTCCATAAGGATTTCCTTTTCGGGACCGGCCCGTGAATCCTCAACCGACCAAGGTTCCACCATCAAGTCAGTGGTTCTACACCAATTTATGCTCTTTGGATGATGCTTTATTATGCCACTGGGGTTTTCATTCAAACCATGATTTGCTCATTCAGTCAAAAATCCGGTAACGTCTTATCTTACGACTAAGTTCAATTGCTTGTTTTGACTGTAACTGGAAAATCACCATTCAATGCTGACTGAGGAACATGATTGTCCCTCAATAAGCAGGGGACTTAATGTAGATGGTGGGTTTTCAACAAGGTTTAAAATCGTAAAACCATAATCGTAATGCTCCTGATTCAGCAATCAGATTAGTGTTGAGGCTCATGTCTCTCGTCCAAAGCATGAAAGCTCATGCCATAAAATCTCTGACTGAGAAGGCTGTCTCTCAGAGTATATGTATATGTGTAGTCTCTCAGCTTAGGCAAAGACACATCTCATGAATACTGAGCAATGTCAGTAATTATTTTTATATAGAATCGAAAGATTGGACGGCTCTTAGACAGCATGCCTGCTAGTATAGAGCAACAACGTCTTCAGGATGCAACGACGTTTTCCCTAACTATTGATCGGTTATTAATCGAAAATATAATTTCACTTCCTTACTCAACTACAATAATGTAGAAAGTGGTATGAAAGAGTTCGTATCCACAAGGAGGCCTTTGTTGTTATGCAATTTTCGGTTTCTAAGATAACCAAGGGGGTTTTTGTTTTAGAAAATCAAATAAAATAAAGTAAAGCAAAGTAAATAGTTGGAATAATCAATAAGGAGAAGATATTGGTCATGGGATAGTATCATTCACAAGCATGTATTTTTCATCATTGAATAAAATTGATAATTTAATCTCTTATTTATTAAAAGTCCTAGAATACCTTGATCGCAAGAGTATCCCGCTAATTCCCTATTTTCATCACAACCACATTAAAATATGCATATGTGAATTCAAGCACAATTAAGTTTAACTCCCTAAAAGCTTTAAGATTTATGGAATAAGACTAATCAAAGCAAACAAACGTGTAAGAGCACTAATTTGTTTTAACCAAGGTTATGATTCATATGTGACTAGTAGGATCTATCACTACAAGCACTAACCACAATTATGCTACTTAAAATCAGGGACAAACAACTTTTACGTATTGAAAACCCTAATATAGCTCTAGAGATGAAAGCAAATCGGATTGATTCCGGACTCAACCAATCAAATAATCAAATCCTAAAACACTATAAACCATGAATCATAAACAATAAAGTTGAGACAAAACTAATCCATAGAATCAAATAACATGCATTGAGAAATCAACTTTTATCCCATAACCAACAAGTGTATTTAGTTACTCATAATAATGGAGTTCATCATCATCATGATCAATAAAATAAAATAAAGAAGATGAAAGCAAAACAAACCCTAGAAGGAGTTTTCTCCAAAGCTCCAAAAAGAATAATAAAACGTAATAATCCCAAAAGTTGTAGAAGTCATCCTTTTATATCCCTTTGCTTCCCAAAATTAGGTCAAAATTTCAAAGCCCATTAGATGAAAATCCGCGTGGCCCAAAAGTCATAAAAACCCGTGTAAAAACTCTGCCGAAAAGTCGCCGAAAGTTAGCCGGAGAGTCGCCGGAAAAGTGCTCAGGTGACCGGCAAAGTCCGCCCGATCACCGGTCAACGTCCTGAATCGGTCGGGTCAACGAGTCGACTCGGGAAGTCAAACCGAATCAGAGACTCAACTCAGTGATGTCAGATGCTGAGCCTAGTCAGACCTGAGTAAGAAGCTAACTCAGCTGACTTGGTTCAGGATACAGTTGCATGCCACTTTGCACATGCCAGAGCTGTGCTGCACAATGATTGTGCATCACTGCTTCACTTCCAGCTTCATCTGCAACCCACTGTTGATTCTTCTTGGCTCTTCACAACATCAATTCTTCCCTGTAATTTTAATTCATTCACAAACCTAACCAATCTCTCAATCCATATCATTCACTGCCATCTTCTCTACAGTTTCATTATCTCAGTCAATGACCAACTGCAGCACCAGTTCCATCTGAGCTGCAACAGCATCCTCAACTGCGACGCAACATTCTCTACCTGCAATATCTCAGCTAACCACAGAGTCACCAACATTCCTTCAATGCACCACCATTACTCAACCTGCAGTTCCATTCTATTGACTCTTCTCTACCAGCACAATTCATGACAACCCTACCTCATAATCACTACAAAATTGAAGTTGCGACATGCCTGCAAAGCCATCTCCTCACCTCAGTTATACCTGCTATATCCTGGCAACAATTCACTCCATTTCTGCAACCACACATTCACTGACAGTATCACCTTGTAGCAGCTCAACAAACCATGATAACTCATTATAGTGGAAACACTTTGCACATATCATAACCTGTAAAAGCCTAGGCATACATCTAGGCGAATCCAAGTCTTCCCTGTACTGCATTTCGGCTTACCACCAGTTTCATTCTCCGTCTCCAACATCACCTGCACCTGGTACATCTCTCAACTTCAGTATCAACTTCTTGTTCACCACAGCAGCTGCTCAACTCAATCACCGCACCTTCAGCTCAGCTGAAACATAATACATCCCACATGAACTGCAAACCTAAGCATTCATCTAAATCATTATGTGGTTTCAACTTCATTCTTTACCTGGTCCATTGCAGTAGCATCATAAAGTACAGCTCCAATATCCATGAGCAGCAACCACCACAACCACTCCAGTGCCTGCAATCGACTGTCATCATACCAAACAACATTTATCCTCCAATCTACATCTAACACCATGACATTCCCTGGAAACTACACACACAAATTACAGATGCAACATGCCTTCATCTCTTGTAAGCAGCATACAATCTCAGCTTCCATCTCAACTGCTTCTACCAGCTCAACTCTGCTGTAATGCAACTTCATAATCCCATTATCAGGTCTAACCCCATGAACACCATCACCATCTCAGACCTATCTGTATCAATCCATGGCACCATCATCTTCCTTCAAATTCGAGCCTCATTTCCAGCACAAACCTCAATCCATCTCAGATAATTATCACCAACTGCAACAACTGTTAAAACTAACATTTCTTCCATTTGTTCACTACCTAATATTCATGACCACCACCAACAACCAATTACACCCCTACAATTCATTATCAACAGCTGCATTTCATGCCTGCAACTCCACTGAAACCAGCACCACCACCAATTTCTCTTATTCAATCTACTCAAACACCACCAGCTGAGCACCACTATTAGTCTTGTCACCACCAGATTCTACTTCATTGTAGCCTTGTTCTTCATCTCTTTCTTCCCCTGACCTAACTCACCACCAGGACCAAAAATATCAACCATCTGAATCATTTCAAACCCTAATTCGTAAATCAACAGAAAACCCCTCTCTGAGATCTTAAATTTCACACCTAGACATTCACAAATTCAAGATCTGTTTCAAAGTTTCAAACCCATCTTTCTTCCAGTGATTAAACCCTAACTCTATGTTTATCCATGTTCTTCTCTTCCGACGAAATCACTAAGCAGAAAACCACCACGATAGCTCTCAATCGATCATATCTTCGATCTGATTCTCTCAACAGTAACAACTTCTTCTCAATCTCCCTGAGTTTATTATCACCACCAACAACAACATATCTCTCAGTTTCAGACTGAATAATGAGAAGAATTTACAACTTCTCTGAATTCTAAATTTGTGTAGGAGGTGGAATTGATATTGACACCCGGTACATTAGGATAAGGGACACCCAGTTCATCTATGGCCTGTCAGTTTCGCAGAACTGACTGCCTACACTCTTCCTTGCTCAGTTGTCAGTTGCGGGGAACTGACCGTTCGTTCTTCGCCTACTTTGCGCAACCTTAATCCGCTCCAAGTATAACTCGCCAGTGAATTGACTTTGTTTCCTTTACGCTCCAAATGGACGTTTTCTCCTTCTTTTGCTCAAAACGACTCCAAAATACCTAATAACTCAAATTCAAAATAAGATACATAATTTACAAGAAAAAATAGCAAAGAAAGCATAAATACTAGATATAAAATTAGGTGTTTTAGACACCTATCAAATTCCCCCACACTTACACTTTGCTAGTCCTCGAGAAAATCAAACAAAACTAATTCTAAAATACATACAACTCCGTGTCGTCGAGGCTACGGTCACTTTTAGCATAAATAACAAGCCTTTAAACCCCTAGGTGCCCCTAGTGGACGAGTTATAGTCTCGTGAAGGTTTACAAGAGGTATGCCTACAAAACCTACTTTTCCAACTTACTAGTTCTCCGAAAAGATAATATCCAACGCGCTAAGAAGACATAGAAATTCTGCACACTAGCAATAAGAAGTTAGACACATAAATGAACACAATCTCATCCTTAAAAGTTGAGAGAGAAATAACCATACCTTCTCGAAATAAAATCGGGTTCGGAGTGATCAAAAGTCTCGACTCTGCCTCACAAGAAAGGGTTTTATGATATTGCTCTCAATAATAAATAGCTCTTTATGGGTCACACATGTGTCCAGGTAGGAATGAAGAGAAAATCCTGCGACACCTTGAATGGTAGGAAGGTAAAAACCCTCCGAAGTATTTTGAAAACCCACATCTTTTATCATTTTGAAAACCATTTTTTCTGACGATCTTTTAGAAAGGAAATCAACCACTTAACGAAGGTGGGAATATGCTTACTTCCTTGTTATCTGTTCGGCGTGCAGTTAGCAGCACTCTCACAGCATCCATAGAAACGTCTTCGGTCTTCAATACTTTTCTTCATCTTCGTCTTCGGTCTTCAACACTTGATGATAACTCTGAAACTTCGTTGAATCTTGACAATGTGATTATTTCCTCTAATTCCTTGTTGCTTGAAACTTCATTATGGATATTTCTTCTTCCATTGGCTTTATTGAATGAATACAAAACCAAAAATGAACTAAACAAACCAAAATATAATACAATGGATTTTTTTTTTTTGAGAAAATAAAATACAAACTAACAAATGAAAATGCAAAGGCCATGGTATGAGTAGTTTACCACTCAATTCTTCACAACTTGTATGTCTTGATATCATAAACTTCTTGAATTCTCATCTTGATAATCTTCACTCTTGTACGATAGTCTTCTACTTGTAAAATTTTTGCTCCTTGTCTTGTTGCTTTACTTGCATCTGAAATCTGCTCATTTCTGTACCGTTGCTCATAAACCTTGAACGTCTTCAACTTTCCTTCGAATTTGTGATGCTCTTCTTGTTGATGATGATGGTGTTTCTATGGACCCGTTGGTGTAGAGAGAGATAAAGTGGAAGGTGCTAACTGCGAACAAGATTACAAGTGGTATGTAAGTTAGCAGTTCGATATCACCATTCATGATTGATAAAATAGCACTCAAGAGATCAAAATAGTGCTTCTATGGTGGGAGGTTGGGTAGCTCACCATTCTACCCGGAGTTTACGTACGGTGACACACACTCTAAAAGCACATATTTAGACAGGTACAAAGAATTGAAGGTCGGTGCCTCTCATAATGTAATATGGGTAGTCTCCACTATAGGGGATCATAAATCTAATACCGAATTCAATCTGCACCTCATTTGCCACTGGGATGGTTAAATCCAACTTTAACTCTCATACAAGTAAGAAACCCGATCACGTTCTGTGTCATCTCTAAGTTCAGTCACTCTTATGAGATTCTCGATGTAATCTTAGCGACATGGATACTATGTAACTATAAAATAACTACAAGTTGGAGTTTCTTATTCACTAATTTACAAAAAAGTTGAAAAAAATGCATGAAAAAGGTACAAAGAAAAAGCTTAACCACTCCCCCACACTGAAACTTTACATTGTCCTCAATGTAAATTGAATCATCCAAAGTAAGTCAAGGTGGGAAATTCAAGACAATAAAAAAAATAAAAATAAAACAAGACAAGAATACTGAAAAATAAAAAAAATAAAGGTAAAGATACAAAACCGGTGGGTTGCCTCCCACTTAGCGCTTGGTTTACAGAAGTTAGCCCGACTCTCTCCTTGCTTTCTATGACTCCTCCAGAGGGAGTGCATCCACAAAATTAACTCTTTCCACTACTTCGGAAGAGAAGTTCTCATAGTATGGTTTCAACCGGTGCCCATTAACTTTAAACTCCTTGCCTGTAGCAATACTACGAATTTCGACTGCACCATGAGAAAACACATTAGTAACAATAAAAGGTCCAATACATCGTGACCTTAATTTACCCGGAAATAATTGCAAGCGAGAATTAAACAAAAGCACTTTCTGACAAACACAAAATTGTTTTCTAGAAATCATATTATCATGAAATGCCTTAGTTTTCTCCTTGTAAATGTGTGAGCTTTCAAATGCATCATTGCGAAGATCCTCTAGCTCTTGGAGTTGTAACTTCCTTTGCTTTCCAGCCCCATCCATATCCATATTGCATTGCTTGATAGCCCAAAACGCTTTATGCTCAATCTCCACAGGTAAGTGACAAGATTTACCATACACAAGCCTAAAAGGAGACATCCCAATAGGTGTCTTGTATGCGGTTCTATAAGCCCACAAAGCATCATTAAGTCGCATGCTCCAATCCTTCCTTGTTGGACTCACCGTCTTTTCAAGTATGGACTTCCCCTCTCGGTTGGAAACTTCGGCTTGTCCATTCGTTTGTGGATGATAAGGTGTTGCAATCTTATGCGACACATTGTACTTCCTTAACAAGCTTTGTAAGAACCTGTTTTTGAAGTGAGAACCTCCATCGCTAATTACGGCCCTTGGAATTCCAAACCTTGCAAAAATATTTGCTTGCACAAAATATGAAACCACTTTAGAATCATCAGTCGGGGTGGCCTTAGCTTCCACCCATTTCGACACATAATCAACAACAAGTAAGATGTGAAAATTCCCATGAGAGTTGACAAAAGGACCCATAAAATCAATACCCCATACATCAAAAACTTCAATAAATTGAATAAAAGTTTGTGGCATTTGATTTCGAGCACCTAGATTGCCTGTTCTTTGGCACCTATCACAAGTTGTGCAAAATTTATGTGCATCCTTAAACAAGGTTGGCCAATAGAAACCGCTTTCAAGCACCTTGTGAGCGGTTTTCTTACTCCCAAAATTTTCTCCGCAAGCATAAGAGTGACAAAAAGACAATATAGAGTTAAATTCATATTCGGGAATGAACCTTGGTCACTACCTTGTTTCCACAAATAAGGGTCATCCCATATGTATTGGTTACCTAACCTTTTAAGTTTGTCCCTCTCAGCACGAGACAAGTCCTTTGGGATTTGTTTAGAAACTAAGTAATTAACAATATCCGCATACCATGGTTCTCCAAGGGCAATTGAGAATAGTTGCTCATCCGGAAAGCTTTCACGCAATGGGATAACTTCCTTGTCCACAGAAAGTCGGCTCAAATGATCCGCAACGGTGTTCTCAATTCCTTTCTTGTCTTTGATTTCAAGATCAAACTCTTGCAAGAGCAAAATCCATCGTATGAGCCTCGGTTTCGCCTCTTTCTTTGTAAGCAAGTACTAAGTGTTGCATGATCAGAAAAGACAACAACTTTTGTACCAATTAGATAAGAGCGAAACTTTTCTAAAGCAAAAACAATGGCTAATAACTCTTTTTCAGTGGTTGTGTAGTTTTGTTGGTCCTCATTTAACGTTCTAGAAGCATAATAAATGGCATGAGGAAACTTCCCCACACGCTGCCCAAGCACCGCACCAACCGCATAGTCACTTGCATCACACATGAGCTCAAAATGCTTGCTCCAATCCGGTGGTTTAATGATAG
The DNA here is from genome assembly GCF_003573695.1 of Papaver somniferum. NCBI lineage: Eukaryota > Viridiplantae > Streptophyta > Magnoliopsida > Ranunculales > Papaveraceae > Papaver > Papaver somniferum. The sequence continues at coordinate 13,536,894 of NC_039367.1, read as the reverse complement.
GGGCTGAAATCAAAAGCTCTTTCAAGCGATTGAATGCCTCCATGCACTTTTCATCAAAGTTAAAAACCACATCCTTTTGCAATAAGTTACAAAGTGGTGATTCTATCTTGGAAAAATCCTTGATGAACCTACGATAAAAACCTGCGTGTCCAAGAAAAGAACGTATCTCCCTCACCGTAGTGGGAGGGGTTAGAGCACGAATAAGGTCAATCGTAGATTTATCAACTTCCAAGCCTTTAGAAGATATTACATGACCTAAAACTATGCCATGAGTTACCATAAAATGGCACTTCTCCCAATTTAGCACAAGGTTTGTTTCAACAAATCGTTCAAGGATTAAAGACAAGTTGTCCAAGCAAAGGTCAAATGAATCACCAAAGACACTAAAATCGTCCATGAACACTTCGATTATGTTTTCAACATATTCTGAAAAGATACTCACCATACACCTTTGGAAAGTAGCTGGAGCATTGCACAAGCCAAAAGTCATCCTTTTATAAGCAAAAGTACCGAAAGGACAAGTGAAAGTGGTTTTCTCTTGGTCCTCCGGTGCTATCACAATCTGATTATAACCTGAATAGCCATCAAGGAAGCAATAGTAAGAGTGTCCAGCTAAACGTTCAAGCATTTGATCAATAAAAGGTAAAGGAAAGTGATCTTTTCTAGTAGTGGCATTCAATTTCCTATAATCAATACAAACCCTCCAACCGGTTTGCACACGAGTTGGGACAAGTTCATTCTTATCATTCTCCACTACTGTCACACCTGATTTCTTTGGTACTACTTGTACCGGGCTTACCCACTTGCTGTCCGATATGGGGTATATAACACCCACTTCCAAAAGCTTGAGTATCTCCTTTTTCACAACTTCCATCATGGGAGGGTTCAAACAACGTTGCGCTTCCCTTGTAGGCTTTGCATCATCCTCCAAACGAATTTTATGCATACAAACGGCATGGCTTATACCCTTGATATCAGCGATTGTCCATCCAATGGCCGTCTTGTACTTCCTTAGCACCCTTAGAAGTTGTTGCTCCTGTAATTCACTAAGCTCGTTAGAAACGATCACATGTAACTCTTCCTTGTCACCCAAGTACAAGTACTTTAAGTGACTTGGAAGAGGTTTCAATTCTAATTTTGGAAATTTAACAATAGACGGTAAAAGTTTTTCATCACTTGATGGTAAAGAAATAAAAGAGATATTATGAGTTTCCGGGCATCCTTGTAGTGAACTAAGATCACCAAGGGATTCCTTGACTTCATTACCACACTCTACACCATTATCCATGGATGTAGTTAAAACGGTTTCCAAAGCATCGCCACCATTCAATTCAAACACTTGTTGTGCTAATGTATCCATAACATCAATAGAGAAACAAGAGTGTACGTCACTAGGATATCTCATCGTCTCAAAAATGTTGAAATGTATTTGATAGACACATTTTTGTGTCTAATTTGATCTCAATACTATATATTGTTGGCACTCGATTTTGTACTAATTTTGTTATTTTATGTATTTGTAGGTATTTTTTGGAAATAAATATTTTTGGAAAATTCGGCTCGAAAAGTTGATTTTGGCCCCCGGAGGACAAGTGTTATTCGGAATCTCGCTTTTGGATAAGGAGTAACCTAATTACTAAGGGGCACCCCCAGGTCACCCCCAAGGCAGCTGCTATTCGCACCCCAGTTCTGGTTAGGGGGAGGACACCCTTTCTTCACGATTCAAAAAATGGCGGGAAAATCTTATGCCATGCACACTTCACTGGCAGTTTAGGGTTCGATCTTGTGTGGGCTTTGAGCGAGATTCAATCGCTGGAAATGATTGGGATGGACCTAATATATCCTAACAGGCTTGGTACAATGAATTGGATTGAAAAACTTGGGCCAGAAATCCGAGTTTGGAAGTAAACAGGGGACCGAGATATTTTTAATTACGGAAGCTGTGTGAAGATTGGGAGAAGATATCTGGGAAGATATTCTCTCATGATATTATACGAACAATTTAAGACAATCCAGAGACGCGTAGAAGAGTTAAACAGGGAAGAAAATCCCATATCCTGCATGAAATACAAAGAAAATATTCCCGACGTTAATGGAGATTTCGGGGAGTTATTGTGAAGATTTGAAGGCATTAAACAATATATAAAGGCTCTTTGGGTCTACTAGAGAGGGTGTCGAGAGTTTGGGGAGGTTTGGAGGCGAGCAGAGAGGCGCAGGAGGAGTTGCAGAGAAGTTACCTGCTGCTGCCATTAACACGCCTGAAGAACACGAAGAACGGACTCGCAACATCAGTCGTTTATCAACAGAAACATCGACTGTCCAGTGTGGGTCGTAGTTCTTCAACGACAACAGCACCTCAGATCTGTCGTTGATTCTGGACGCCTCCTGTGGGTCGCAGAGTTCTGTTTTACATCAATTTCTTGTATTTCTCTTCATTGTAAAACACTTTTGAGCATCAATGAAATATTTTGAGAGCATTTTTACTATGATGAGCTAAACCCCAACACTGGGGTGATGGAGGAAGCCTTATTTCACACTTGGGTAATTATATTTAATTCTTCTCATGACTTTTGCACTAATTTTAATTGAAATTATGATTTGAAAAAATTAGTTGTCATTTGATTTGATGTGGCATGCTTAGCTTAGATGATTTGATGCCTCATGCTTAACATTTACATCTAATATTTGGAGAATTTATCTTGGCAAAAATAAGAGTCAATATATTTTATATATTTACTGAGCTATAATTGTTAAAAGAATCATTATTTGAACCTTAAGAAATGAATTCGGTGGAATCCTAAACCCCAGTACCTCTTGCACCATTGTTAATATTTTTGTGTATATAATTTTTATTAAATCTAAAAAAATCTGCTTTCACAAGTCTGAAAAGAACCCTATTTTATAACCACTATTACTACAACCCCACGAAAAATCTTTAATCAATTTGGCGCCGCCGACGCAGATTTGTGCTTAGGTAGAATTTTTAGGTTTTTTTTATTATTTGTTCCTTTTTACTTTGTCTTTTTGTCTTTGATTTACAGGTTCGAAGTGGAGCACCAAGGACTTGGAGAGGAAAAAGCTTAAAGCGAAAAGCGAAAAGAAAAAAGAAAAAAAAAGGATAATTTTAGGATTTAGTTTTTAATTTCTTAATTTTTTTAGAGTGTGTGAGGAAAACTGTAATTTTTTATTTTTATTTATTTTGGACTTTGGACTTTAAACAATTGGACTTTATTTTTTTAACCCTACGGAAGGGTATTATTAATAAAAAAGAAAAAAAAATTATATAAACTGTGTGCAGGGAAGGACGACGATTACTATATCGTCTCGGCCCCTCGGGTTCGCACACGGCATATGAGTCGTGGCCCGAGTCGACGACAACGGTTCATCGCCCGTCTGGTACGGGAGGTAAGTCCAATCGAAACACCCGCGAATCTCCTGCAAGTGGGTTACTGTCTTCCTTAAGGTGATAATTGTTTGAGGACGAACCGGACTGTCTTTATTTTCCTAGTAAAGGGAAAGGCCTGGCCTAAACAAGATAAGGGTTCGGATTTCATCACCGTTCTCTTCTTGCCCGCCTTAGGAAAACGAAACCGAACGCGAACCTAAGCTTAAAATTTGGAATAGAACGAGACCGATAGGGTAACGAGCTTAATAGGAAACTCGTTCGAAAAATATTGGTTGCTCTTTAAGCACACTCCAAAGTTCATGATGGTTTCTGTGAGTTGAATGCGTGACTGCGCCACCTTGTGATAGCGGTGAGGCCTTGGGTATCAAAGCTCTACTAAGCTTCCCTCGCCTCTATTCAACTTACTTTGACTCAGATTGATTCCAGAGGGGTTTGCTCAAATTGCAACGAATTCCCTTTCGAAAGATAGAAGCTGGTCTAGAAACAATCTAAGTGGAGCCATCATGCTTTTTGTTTGCTAGAAATCTTTAGTTTTGTTTTGGTGGAGTCGAGTCGGCCTTGTTTGTGATTGTGTAGAATTCCCTTGCAATTAAGAATGTCGAACTGGTATGATAGAAGCCAATACAATGAGTATCGACCTGAATTTGAATGTAGACATCATCAGTTTTATGACTATGGTGGGAATAGTAGCTGGGAACGCCAACCTTTTCAAGGTTATGGTTCATACCATAGTGAGCCCAATTACTATCCACACACGAATTGGTCTTACGAGCAAGAAAATCAGGAATATTATAGTACTAGTCATGCGTTTTTGGAAAATTACTTAAAAACTAGTCCTGATTATGACATTTCTAAACCTGTTCAATCTCTAGAAGAAACCTACCAACAAATTCGAAGGGAGTATGAACGTGCAGTTAGTTCAAGAGAAGAGAGTACACAACGGTCTAAGATATTCAATGAGACTTGTGAAAGTATAAGTGTTACGCTCAGTGAAATTCAAGCACGTTTAGAGGCAGAAAATGAACAGTTAGCTAATGCTGCTCGAAATAATCTAAATTTCCAAAATAGTGTTTCCAATTCTACCCTTGATATCAATAGTGATTATTTGCCCAATCTAGAGGACGAGGTTAGAATAAAAGACACTACTTATTTATATAAGGTTCAATCATCTTTGTACTATTATGATGATGAGGATAGTAGTAATGAGAATCTGAAATATGTAGGCATAGTGATCAGGAATCTATTAATCCAATTGAGATTTATAATATTATTTCTAGTTCAAATCCAAATAATTTTTATGATATTCACCTATTCAAAAGGACGAGGAGGATTTGATTAGGGATACCACCGTTTTAGACGATGTAGATTTCCTTTTGATTACGAAGCCGATAGTGGTTTAGAGGAACGGGTTTATTCCGAAAATGTTGTTTTAGAGTCTAGCGACTTAGAAACAATAGTATTAGATGAAGAAGATATACCCGTAGATATGAGTAAAGATGCACTACCTGATAATAACTTAGAAGAATCTCTTGAATATTTTAAGGACTCTGAAGATACGGAAATTCAAGAAATAATTAGAGGTCTTTCTAGAGACACTGAAAACTCTAAGTTTGGGGGTGATTATCACCTTCCTAGTGCCTTAACTTTAACTCTTAGAAAGGTCCCTCACTTGGTACTTGACTTATGTGCCTCAACCATTTTACAAGATTACTTCATACTCGTTTTCCCGAACCTAATGATGTCCAGGAAGAAGTTCAGTCGTTAGAAACCCATCCTCTGGTTGATGTGGTTGCCTAGGCTATGATACCCAGATTGACTCTTGTTTCCCACCAAATAGTTTTCTCAACGTGGGAACGTTTATATTCCAAATGTGTCGAATATTAAGTTGTGAGACTAGACCTAAATGCTTTAGGAAATTAGAATCGACACATTTGCTTAAGAATGACCACTACTCTCACTGTGGTCAATTATATAAGTCAAACCTGATTGACTTAAAGGATCCTCAGTTATTTAGGTTATTATTATTTTGTGATTCTAAGTTCTTATTTGAGTTTTTCCAGACTCTAGGACCTAATAATTTGGATCCAACCTATGAGGAAATGCATCCGAGGAAAATATTTTATTTAGACCCTTTCATAGAACCTGAACCGCAATTAGATATAAATATCTTAATCAGGAAACTAGATAAGGGCATGTTATTCTTGTTCACTTTCTTGGGTTATTGTAGTTTCCTTTGGTCAGCTCTTTTTCGTTTTGAAGACCCACAATTATTTCGACTGTTACTTTATGGTTCGAGTTGACTAATCCTTTCCTAAGTCTGGCTGAAGACTTTAAACTTAGCACTTCTTGGGAGGTAACCCAATATTCTTCGCAACACGTAATATCCTTCCTTAACTCTTTTGCTTCAAATTAACAGTTTCTCCTTGTTCATGCTTTTAGTTTCATCTTTAGAACATTGAGGACAATGTTAGATTTAAGTTTGGGGGTATGGGAGAAACTTTTTAGTTGCAATAAATAAACTCCAGAGCCTAGAAATTTACGCCTATTAAGGATAGCACTAACCAATCTAAGTGGATGGAAACATTTTTGTTTTAGGAGTGAGGAACCAATCTGACTAGATGGAAACATCTATAGAGTCTATTCATAAAAGCACAGAGCTCAGGTGTTAGAAATAACATGATAGTTTCGCCATATCTCGTCGAGTCCTTTTCACTTTCTATTTTAGTTTTCTTTTATTTCAAGTGATTTGGTGGGGCACACGATTCAAGTTGTTACCTTTGCTAGGGTGAAATAGAGTGACTGAGTTACCTTTTCAAAAAAAAAAAAAAAAAAAGACCGGACCAGTTAGACCAATCGGAATAAGTATTAACACTTGGATAGCAATATGCGTGTTTCTCCCTGTTTCCGTCGCCTAAGCAAGCGTGGAATGCAGGACCCGTGGGAACTATCGTGTAATCTGCTGACAAGAAGCATGCGCTTGGATCAAAAAGATCTATTCATGCCGTTAAGTTAAAAAAAAAAAAATGGGTTATTGTTATGTGTAGTCAACTGCTGGTTCCCTTGTATTTGCCAGTTTGTTGATCTAGATTTAAGTTATTGACCACTGGTTCCCTTGTATATGCCAGTGTGTTAATATTAGTCGACCGGTATCTCAGTCATTTAGGTTAGGTTCATCTTGGCAGAGGCCTTCAGACAGATATGGGAAACACCGTTCACTTTTCAACCATCTACATTTTTCTTTTTCCATCTTCTTAATCTTTTCATGTGATTAGTCTGACTCCGAGTATGATGTCCATCGTGAAACTATCTTAGTAGAGCTCTGTCACTTATATGAATTTTAGTATGCTTGAGTGCAAACTCGTATACAGCAATTGGAATTTCGCGTCAGGGTACTTCCTCCTGTAATTAATAAGTATGCCAACCAAGGAGGTTCTTGCTTTCCAAGATTTTTCGTAGATAGCTAGGGTCTGGAGTATTGGTTTTTGTGGGTACACCTCTGATAAACCCACCCGAGATTAACTCGGTCACTTTTCAAGAATAAATTTTGCTCGAGGACTAGCAAATAATAAGTTTGGGGTATTTGATAGACACATTTTTGTGTCTAATTTGATCTCAATACTATATATTGTTGGCACTCGATTTTGTACTAATTTTGTTATTTTATGTATTTGTAGGTATTTTTTGGAAATAAATATTTTTGGAAAATTCGGCTCGAAAAGTTGATTTTGGCCCCCGGAGGACAAGTGTTATTCGGACTCTCGCTTTTGGATAAGGGGTAACCTAATTACTAAGGGGCACCCCCAGGTCACCCCCAAGGCAGCTGCTATTCGCACCCCAGTTCTGGTTAGGGGGAGGACACCCTTTCTTCACGATTCAAAAAATGGCGGGAAAATCTTATGCCATGCACACTTCACTGGCAGTTTAGGGTTCGATCTTGTGTGGGCTTTGAGCGAGATTCAATCGCTGGAAATGATTGGGATGGACCTAATATAGCCTAACAGGCTTGGTACAATGAATTGGATTGAAAAACTTGGGCCAGAAATCCGAGTTTGGAAGTAAACAGGGGACCGAGATATTTTTAATTACGGAAGCTGTGTGAAGATTGGGAGAAGATATTTGGGAAGATATTCTCTCATGATATTATACGAACAATTTAAGACAATCCAGAGACGCGTAGAAGAGTTAAACAGGGAAGAAAATCCCATATCCTGCATGAAATACAAAGAAAATATTCCCGACGTTAATGGAGATTTCGGGGAGTTATTGTGAAGATTTGAAGGCATTAAACAGTATATAAAGGCTCTTTGGGTCTACTAGAGAGGGTGTCGAGAGTTTGGGGAGGTTTGGAGGCGAGCAGAGAGGCGCAGGAGGAGTTGCAGAGAAGTTACCTGCTGCTGCTGCTGCCATTAACACGCCTGAAGAACACGAAGAACGGACTCGCAGCATCAGTCGTTTATCAACAGAAACATCGACTGTCCAGTGTGGGTCGTAGTTCTTCAACGACAACAGCACCTCAGATTTGTCGTTGATTCTGGACGCCTCCTGTGGGTCGCAGAGTTCTGTTTTACATCAATTTCTTGTATTTCTCTTCATTGTAAAACACTTTTGAGCATCAATGAAATATTTTGAGAGCATTTTTACTATGATGAGCTAAACCCCAACACTGGGGTGATGGAGGAAGCCTTATTTCACACTTGGGTAATTATATTTAATTCTTCTCATGACTTTTGCACTAATTTTAATTGAAATTATGATTTGAAAAAATTAGTTGTCATTTGATTTGATGCGGCATGCTTAGCTTAGATGATTTGATGCCTCATGCTTAACATTTACATCTAATATTTGGAGAATTTATCTTGGCAAAAATAAGAGTCAATATATTTTATATATTTACTGGCTATAATTGTTAAAAGAATCATTATTTGAACCTTAAGAAATGAATTCGGTGGAATCCTAAACCCCAGTACCTCTTGCACCATTGTTAATATTTTTGTGTATATAATTTTTATTAAATCTAAAAAAATCTGCTTTCACAAGTCTGAAAAGAACCCTTTTATAACCACTATTACTACAACCCCACGAAAATTTAATCATTTGGCGCCGCCGACGCGGATTTGTGCTTAGGTAGAATTTTTAGGTTTTTTTTATTATTTGTTCCTTTTTACTTTGTCTTTTTGTCTTTGATTTACAGGTTCGAAGTGGAGCACCAAGGACTTGGAGAGGAGGGAAAAGCTTAAAGCGAAAGCGAAAAAAAAAAAAAAAGTTTTAGGATTTAGTTTTTAATTTTTTAATTTTTAATTTTTTTAATGTGTGAGAACTGTAATTTTTTTTTTATTTATTTCTTGGTATTTTTTTTTTTATTTAATTGGACTTTATTTTTTTAACCCTACGGAAGGGTATTATTAAAAAAAAAAAAAAATTATATAAACTGTGTGCAGGGAAGGACGACGATTACTATATCGTCTCGGCCCCTCGGGTTCGCACACGGCATAGGAGTCGTGGCCCGAGTCGACGACAACGGTTCATCGCCCGTCTGGTACGGGAGGTAAGTCCAATCGAAACACCCGCGAATCTCCTGCAAGTGGGTTACTGTCTGCCTTAAGGTGATAATTGTTTGAGGACGAACCGGACTGTCTTTATTTTCCTAGTAAAGGGCAAGGCCTGGCCTAAACAAGATAAGGGTTCGGATTTCATCACCGTTCTCTTCTTGCCCGCCTTAGGAAAACGAAACCGAACGCGAACCTAAGCTTAAAATTTGGAATAGAACGAGACCGATAGGGTAACGAGCTTAATAGGAAACTCGTTCGAAAAATATTGGTTGCTCTTTAAGCACACTCCAAAGTTCATGATGGTTTCTGTGAGTTGAATGCGTGACTGCGCCGCCTTGTGATAGCGGTGAGGCCTTGGGTATCAAAGCTCTACTAAGCTTCCCTCGCCTCTATTCAACTTACTTTGACTCAGATTGATTCCAGAGGGGTTTGCTCAAATTGCAACGAATTCCCTTTCGAAAGATAGAAGCTGGTCTAGAAACAATCTAAGTGGAGCCATCATGCTTTTTGTTTGCTAGAAATCTTTAGGTTTGTTTTGGTGGAGTCGAGTCGGCCTTGTTTGTGATTGTGTAGAATTCCCTTGCAATTAAGAATGTCGAACTGGTATGATAGAAGCCAATACAATGAGTATCGACCTGAATTTGAATATAGACATCATCAGTTTTATGACCATGGTGGGAATAGTAGTTGGGAACGCCAACCTTTTCAAGGTTATGGTTCATACCATAGTGAGCCCAATTACTATCCACACACGAATTGGTCTTACGAGCAAGAAAATCAGGAATATTATAGTACTAGTCATGCGTTTTTGGAAAATTACTTAAAAACTAGTCCTGATTATGACATTTCTAAACCTGTTCAATCTCTAGAAGAAACCTACCAACAAATTCGAAGGGAGTATGAACGTGCAGTTAGTTCAAGAGAAGAGAGTACACAACGGTCTAAGATATTCAATGAGACTTGTGAAAGTATAAGTGTTACGCTCAGTGAAATTCAAGCACGTTTAGAGGCAGAAAATGAACAGTTAGCTAATGCTGCTCGAAATAATCTAAATTTCCAAAATAGTGTTTCCAATTCTACCCTTGATATCAATAGTGATTATTTGCCCAATCTAGAGGACGAGGTTAGAATAAAAGACACTACTTATTTAGATAAGGTTCAATCATCTTTTACTATTATGATGATGAGGATAGTAGTAATGAAGAATCTGAAATATGTAGGCATAGTGATCAGGAATCTATTAATCCAATTGAGCTTTATAATGATATTATTTCTAGTTCAAATCCAAATAATTTTTATGATTCACCTATTCAAAAGGACGAGGATTTGATTAGGGATACCACCGTTTTAGACGATGTAGTTTTTCCTTTTGATTACGAAGCCGATAGTGGTTTAGAGGAACGGGTTTATTCCGAAAATGCTGTTTTAGAGTCTAGCGACTTAGAAACAATAGTATTAGATGAAGAAGATATACCCGTAGAGATGAGTAAAGATGCACTACCTGATAATAACTTAGAAGAATCTCTTGAATATTTTAAGGACTCTGAAGATACGGAAATTCAAGAAATAATTAGAGGTCTTTCTAGAGACACTGAAAACTCTAAGTTTGGGGGTGATTATCACCTTCCTAGTGCCTTACCTTTAACTCTTAGAAAGGTCCCTCACTTGGGACTTGACTTATGTGCCTCAACCATTTTACAAGATTACCTTCATACTCGTTTTCCCGAACCTAATGATGTCCAGGAAGAAGTTCAGTCGTTAGAAACCCATCCTCTGGTTGATGTGGTTTGCCTAGGCTATGATACCCAGATTGACTTTGTTTTCCCACCAAATAGTTTTCTTCCAACTGTGGGAACGTTTATATTCCAAATGTGTCGAATATTAAGTTGTGAGACTAGACCTAAATGCTTTAGGAAATTAAATCGACACATTTGCTTAAGAATGACCACTACTCTCACTGTGGTCAATTATATAAGTCAAACCTGATTGACTTAAAGGATCCTCAGTTATTTAGGTTATTATTATTTTGTGATTCTAAGTTCTTATTTGAGTTTTTCCAGACTCTAGGACCTAATAATTTGGATCCAACCTATGAGGAAATGCATCCGAGGAAAATATTTTATTTAGACCCTTTCATAGAACCTGAACCGCAATTAGATATAAATATCTTAATCAGGAAACTAGATAAGGGCATGTTATTCTTGTTCACTTTCTTGGGTTATTGTAGTTTCCTTTGGTCAGCTCTTTTTCGTTTTGAAGACCCACAATTATTTCGACTGTTACTTTATGGTTCGAGTTGACTAATCCTTTCCTAAGTCTGGCTGAAGACTTTAAACTTAGCACTTCTTGGGAGGTAACCCAATATTCTTGCAACACGGTAATATCCTTCCTTAACTCTTTTGCTTCAAATAGTAACAGTTTCTCCTTGTTCATGCTTTTAGTTTCATCTTTAGAACATTGAGGACAATGTTAGATTTAAGTTTGGGGGTATGGGAGAAACTTTTTAGTTGCAATAAATAAACTCCAGAGCCTAGAAATTTACGCCTATTAAGGATAGCACTAACCAATCTAAGTGGATGGAAACATTTTTGTTTTAGGAGCTGAGGAACCAATCTGACTAGATGGAAACATCTATAGAGTCTATTCATAAAAGCACAGAGCTCAGGTGTTAGAAATAACATGATAGTTTCGCCATATCTCGTCGAGTTTTCACCTTCTATTTTTAGTTTTCTTTTATTTCAAGTGATTTGGTGGGGCACACGATTCAAGTTGTTACCTTTGCTAGGGTGAAATAGAGTGACTGAGTTACCTTTTCAAAAAAAAAAAAAAAAAAAAGACCGGACCAGTTAGACCAATCGGAATAAGTATTAACACTTGGATAGCAATATGCGTGTGTTCTCCCTGTTTCCGTCGCCTAAGCAAGCGTGGAATGCAGGACCCGTGGGAACTATCGTGTAATCTGCTGACAAGAAGCATGCGCTTGGATCAAAAAGATCTATTCATGCCGTTAAGTTAAAAAAAAAAAAAAAAGGAATTGTTATGTGTAGTCAACTGCTGGTTCCCTTGTATTTGCCAGTTTGTTGATCTAGATTTAAGTTATTGACCACTGGTTCCCTTGTATATGCCAGTGTGTTAATATTAGTCAGACCGGTATCTCAGTCATTTAGGTTAGGTTCACTTGGCAGAGGCCTTCAGACAGATATGGGAAACACCGTTCACTTTTCAACCATCTACATTTTTCTTTTTCCATCTTCTTAATCTTTTCATGTGATTAGTCTGACTCCGAGTATGATGTCCATCGTGAAACTATCTTAGTAGAGCTCTGTCACTTATATGAATTTTAGTATGCTTGAGTGCAAACTCGTATACAGCAATTGGAATTTCGCTCAGGGTACTTCCTCCTGTAAATAATATGCCAACCAAGGAGGTCTCTTTCGAGTTTCGTAGAGGGTCTGGAGTATTGGTTTTTGTGGGTACACCTCTGATAAACCCACCCGAGATTAACTCGGTCACTTTTCAAGAATAAATTTTGCTCGAGGACTAGCAAATAATAAGTTTGAGGGTATTTGATAGACACATTTTTGTGTCTAATTTGATCTCAATACTATATATTGTTGGCACTCGATTTTGTACTAATTTTGTTATTTTATGTATTTGTAGGTATTTTTTGGAAATAAATATTTTTGGAAAATTCGGCTCGAAAAGTTGATTTTGGCCCCCGGAGGACAAGTGTTATTCGGACTCTCGCTTTTGGATAAGGAGTAACCTAATTACTAAGGGGCACCCCCAGGTCACCCCCAAGGCAGCTGCTATTCGCACCCCAGTTCTGGTTAGGGGGAGGACACCCTTTCTTCACGATTCAAAAAATGGCGGGAAAATCTTATGCCATGCACACTTCACTGGCAGTTTAGGGTTCGATCTTGTGTGGGCTTTGAGCGAGATTCAATCGCTGGAAATGATTGGGATGGACCTAATATATCCTAACAGGCTTGGTACAATGAATTGGATTGAAAAACTTGGGCCAGAAATCCGAGTTTGGAAGTAAACAGGGGACCGAGATATTTTTAATTACGGAAGCTGTGTGAAGATTGGGAGAAGATATTTGGGAAGATATTCTCTCATGATATTATACGAACAATTTAAGACAATCCAGAGACGCGTAGAAGAGTTAAACAGGGAAGAAAATCCCATATCCTGCATGAAATACAAAGAAAATATTCCCGACGTTAATGGAGATTTCGGGGAGTTATTGTGAAGATTTGAAGGCATTAAACAGTATATAAAGGCTCTTTGGGTCTACTAGAGAGGGTGTCGAGAGTTTGGGGAGGTTTGGAGGCGAGCAGAGAGGCGCAGGAGGAGTTGCAGAGAAGTTACATGCTGCTGCCATTAACACGCCTGAAGAACACGAAGAACGGACTCGCAACATCAGTCGTTTATCAACAGAAACATCGACTGTCCAGTGTGGGTCGTAGTTCTTCAACGACAACAGCACCTCAGATCTGTCGTTGATTCTGGACGCCTCCTGTGGGTCGCAGAGTTCTGTTTTACATCAATTTCTTGTATTTCTCTTCATTGTAAAACACTTTTGAGCATCAATGAAATATTTTGAGAGCATTTTTACTATGATGAGCTAAACCCCAACACTGGGGTGATGGAGGAAGCCTTATTTCACACTTGGGTAATTATATTTAATTCTTCTCATGACTTTTGCACTAATTTTAATTGAAATTATGATTTGAAAAAATTAGTTGTCATTTGATTTGATGCGGCATGCTTAGCTTAGATGATTTGATGCCTCATGCTTAACATTTACATCTAATATTTGGAGAATTTATCTTGGCAAGAATAAGAGTCAATATATTTTATATATTTACTGAGCTATAATTGTTAAAAGAATCATTATTTGAACCTTAAGAAATGAATTCGGTGGAATCCTAAACCCCAGTACCTGTTGCACCATTGTTAATATTTTTGTGTATATAATTTTTATTAAATCTAAAAAAAAAATCTGCTTTCACAAGTCTGAAAAGAACCCTATTTTATAACCACTATTACTACAACCCCACGAAAAATCTTTAATCAGTATTATTTCTCCATCAAACTCCATAGTTAGCGTCCCCTTATCCACACCAATAATGGTTTTCGCCGTTTTTATGAAGCGGCGCCCAAGTAGCAATGGAAGAGATGAGTCCGGTGAACCTTCATTCATCTCTAACACACAAAAGTCAGCTGGAAACACAAGTTGATTAACCTGCACAAGAACATCCTCAACAATACCTATTAGATAAACATTAGAGCGATCGGCTAATTGCAAAACAATTCCAGACTTTTTAAGAGGACCAAGATCAAGTGAATTATATATGGACGCAGGCATAACATTAACGGATGCACCTAAATCTAACATTTCTTTGTTAAATATAATGTTACCAATAGTGACGGGAATGTCAAATCTACCCGGATCCTTGCATTTCAGTGGGAGTTTATGTTGTAAGATTGCTGAAGCATTCTCTCCCACACTTAGCACTTCATTACCTTGGAGCTTTTTCTTATTGGTACAGAAGTCCTTTAACACCTTTGCATACTTTGGCATTTGATTTATAGCATCTATGAGGGGTATGTTCACATGAATATTCCTTAACACGTCCAAAATCTCCTTTTCTAGTTCCTCCATTTTGGACTTTGCAAATCTGCGAGGGAAAGGTAAAGGAGGAACATAAGTAGGAATAGGATTTTTATAGTTAGGAATCGGTACCTCGGTTTTTTGGGGAATTTCATCCCTCTTTTCCTCCAACACCGGCTCCTTGGGTATTTCCACCTTGCCCGAATCAGTAACTTCGGGTTTCACAAGTTGTGTACCGCTTCTTAACGTAATTGCATTGACACCCTCTGTTGGGTTAATAGGTTGAGAAGGATGTTTCCCACTATTTTGTTCTTTAAATTTGTTTATCTCAATATCCATGGATCCCATTTGTGTCTCCAACTCCTTAATAGCGCTCTTAGTCTCTTGTTGGCTCTCTTGAAACATGGTACCAATGCCTTATATCATCTTTTGAAGTTTTGCATCAATATCTGAACCTTGAACTTGCATTGATTGTTGTGGTTGCTGAAATTGTTGTTGTTGTGGTTGAATTCCACTTGGACGGTTGAAAGTAGGTTGTTGAAACGCTCCTTGCTTGTTGGCATAGCTAAAATTGGGGTGGTCTATCCATCCCGGATTGTAAGTGTTGGAGTAGGGATCATACCGTCTTTGCTGATTTGGGAAGATCACATTAGCTTGTTCATTGGAGTCTTCATACCCTTGAGAAGAACTTGGTATCACCGCGGCTGCAACTTGTTGCAACATTGCTGTCACGTTACCCATTTGTTGACGAAGTTCCTCTACCTCGCTCACTTCATTTACTCTCCTTAAGAGCACGTCCGGACCACGACTCAAGAATTGTTGGGAGTTTGCTGCCATGTTCTCAATCAACTCTCTAGCTTGTGCCACAGTTTTTTTCACTAGTGCACCACCACCCGCAACACTTGAATTGAGTACTTCATAGAAGTATTGGATGATCATTGCATCGCTAAATTGATGGTGAGGACAGCTTGCCACCAATCTCTTGTATCGTTCCCAACATTCATATAAGGATTCTCCCACATTTTCAACTAATATCTTGAATTGAGTCCTTCATATAAGTATTGGATGGTCCTTAGCCAGAGAGTCGCCGGAAAAGTGCTCAGGTGACCGGCAAAGTCCGCCTGATCACCGATCAACGGCCTGAATTGGTCGGGTCAACGAGTCGACTCGGGAAGTCAAACCGAATCAGAGACTCAACTCAGTGATGTCAGATGCTGAGCCTAGTCAGACCTGAGTAAGAAGCTAACTCAGCTGACTTGGTTCAGGCTACAGTTGCATGCCACTTTGCACAGGCCAGAGCTGTGCTGCATAATGATTGTGCATCACTGCTTCACTTCCAGCTTCATCTGCAACCCACTGTTGATTCTTCTTGGCTCTTCACAGCATCACTTCTTCCCTGTAATTTTAATTCATTCACAGACCTAACAATCTCTCAATCCATATCATTCACTGCCATCTTCTCTACAGTTTCATTATCTCAGTCCATGACCAACTGCAGCACCAGTTCCATCTGAGCTGCAACATCATCCTCAACTGCGACGCAGCATTTTCTACCTGCAATATCTCATCTAACCACAGAGTCACCAACATTCCTTCAATGCACCACCATTACTCAACCTGCAGTTCTATTCTATTGACTCTTCTCTACCAGCACAATTCATGACAACCCTGCCTCATAATCATTACAAAATTACAGCTGCGACATGCCTGCAAATCCATCTCCTCACCTCAGTTGTACCTGTTATATCCTGGCAACAATTCACTCCATTTCTGCAACCACACATTCACTGACAGTATCACCTTGTAGCAGCTCAACAAACCATGATAACTCATTATAGTGGAAACACTTTGCATATATCATAACCTGTAAAAGTCTAGGCATACATCTAGGCGAATCCAAGTCTTCCCCGTACTGCATTTCAGCTTACCACCAGTTTCATTCTCCGTCTCCAACATCACCTGCACCTGGTACATCTCTCAATTTCAGTATCAACTTCTTGTTCACCACATCAGCTGTTCAACTCAATCACCGCACCTTCAGCTCAGCTGAAACATAATACATCCCACCTGAACTGCAAACCTAAGCATTCATCTAAATCATTATGTGGTTTCAACTTCATTCTTTACCTGGTCCATTACAGTAGCATCATAAAGTACAACTCCAATATCCATGAGCAACAACCACCACAACCACTCCAGTTCCTGCAATCGACTGTCATCATACCAAACAACATTTATCCTCCAAGCTACATCTAACACCATGACATTCCCTGGAAACTACACACACAAACTGCAGATGCAACATGCCTTCATCTCTTGTAAGCAGCGTACAATCTCAGCTTCCATCTCAACTGCTTCTACCAGCTCAACTCTAATGTAATGCAACTTCATAATTCCATTATCAGGTCTAACCCCATGAACACCATCACCATCTCAGACCCATCTGTATCAATCCATGGCACCATCATCTTCCTTCAAATTCGAGCCTCATTTCCAGCACAAACCCCACTCCATCTCAGATAATTATCACCAACTGCAACAACTGTTAAAACTAACATTTCTTCCATTTGTTCACTACCTCATATTCATGACCACCAACAAAAACCAATTACACCCCTACAGTTCATTATCAACAGCTGCAGTTCATGCCTGCAACTCCACTGAAACCAGCACCACCACAAATTTCTCTTATTCAAGCTACTCAAACACCACCAGCTGAGCACCACTATTAGTCTTGTCACCACCAGATTCTACTTCATTGTAGTCTTGTTCTTCATCTCTTTCTTCCCCTGACCTAACTCACCACCAGGACCAAAAATATCAACCATCTGAATCATTTCAAACCCTAATTCGTAAATCAACAGAAAACCCCTCTCTGAGATCTTAAATTTCACACCTAGACATTCACAAATTCGAGATCTGTTTCAAAGTTTCAAACCCATCTTTCTTCCAGTGATTAAACCCTAACTCTGTGTTTCTCCATGTTCTTCTCTTCCGACGAAATCACTAAGCAGAAAACCACCACGATAGCTCTCAATCGATCATATCTTCGATCTGATTCTCTCAGCAGTAACAACTTCTTCTCAATCTCCCTGAGTTTATTATCACCACCAACAACAACATATCTCTCGGTTTCAGACTGAATAATGAGAAGAATTTACAACTTCTCTGAATTCTAAATTTGTGTAGGAGGTGGAATTGATATTGACACCCGGTACATTAGGATAAGGGATACCCAGTTCATCTATGGCCTGTCAGTTTCGCAGAACTGACTGCATACACTCTTCCTTGCTCAGTTGTCAGTTGCGGGGAACTGACTGTTCGTTCTTCGCCTACTTTGCGCAACCTTAGTCCGCTCCAAGTATAACTCGCCAGTGAATTGACTTTGTTTCCTTTACGCTCCAAATGGACGTTTTTTCCTTCTTTTGCTCAAAACGACTCCAAAATACCTAATAACTCAAATTCAAAATAAGATACATAATTTACAAGAAAAAATAGCAAAGAAATCATAAATACTAGATATAAAATTAGGTGTTTTAGACACCTATCAACTATATAGGAGAGATATGACGTTTCAACAAGCTCATATCTCTCAATTCTCAGATAATTAATGCTCCTAGACAGCATGCCTGCTAGTATAGAGCCATCAGTTAATTATCTATAATCGTTAATTGAATATTCAGCAATATTCTACGATTCTTCGTAATATTCCGTCCCTTCAATTTTTTGTTTTTCCTAGCAGAATTCCACGGGTTAATGATAAATATTCAACGTGCGGGCATTTTAGCAGCTCTCGAGTAAGCCCTGACCAAAATGGTGCAAGTGTACTCAGCAATAATGCACAAACGAGCATTCTAAAACACGAAGGAACGATGAACCTATGCAAAATAAGAAGAAAATAATAAATAATAAAATATTAATCGAGGCGCTGGAGGACTGGGCCCACTGGCCGGCCGGTCGTGCCGTGGCCAGTCCCACGCCCAATTTTATGTTTTATATTTTTCCTGATCTCATGGAAATCCCTTCATTTGAACGAATTTCCTTCGTCTTAAGGAAACTCCCCAGTCTCATGGTGTTTCCTCGTATCAAAGAAATAATAAAATTTAGGAAAGGTGTTGCGGGACCAAGCCCACTAGCCGCCCGGCCATGCCTTAGCCGTGGCTGGTCCCACACCTAATAACTCCTTATTATTTTATTATTTCCCTCATTCGCTGAATCCATGAAAATTATATAAATTAGGGAGAAAAATGCACGGGACCCAGGGTCATTGACCCGCCGGCCATGCTCTAGTCGTGGCCGGTCCCACATGCCCGTGTCTTATTATTTTAATATCATTTGTTTCCTCATCTCATGGAAACTCCTTCACTTCAAGGAAACTCCCTGGTTTCATCAAACTCCTTGAATTCATGAAATTTCCCTCAAGTCATGAAAATAATATAAAATTAGGGAAACTCGTGGGACCGCGCCCTAGCCGGCAGGTCATATCCTAGCCGGTCCCACACACCCCTTTTTTTATTATTATCTTTTATATTTCCCTCATCTCATGGAAACTCCTTGATCTCAACAAATTCTTTGGTTTCAACAAACTCTTGGATTTTATGATATTTCCCTAAAATCATGAAAAATATTATAAAATTAGAAAAAGTGCCTTGGCCATAGCCGGTCCCACACTTCATGATTCCTTCGTTATTCTATTATTTTCTCCTTCATCTCATGAAGTTTTCCTGGTTTCCGCAAAAATTCCTGATTTCTTCATATTTTCTCAAAATGTTGCTCAAACGCACATCAGAAAATATCGAAACTCTCAGGACTAACACACAGACATTATGGTGACACGGGCATGTCTCCTTGACCGACCAAAGCCGGCCCCGAGGCTTGCAAAAAGCCGGTCCCACGTATTTTAACAATTTTGACCTAATTTGCTCAATTGCTCGTACTGGGTCCAAACTCTTCTCAAACAACTTGGAGTTTGCTCACACGACCATCAGCTGGTCCCACGACCACCAAGGGCCGGTCCCATGACCCCTCGGTCGGTCCCTCATCTCTCCATAATCAGGTTCTACTACCTGACGCTCACACGAACACTATTTTTAATAAATGATTAAACCAGCATTTAATCATCCTTGCACCAACTGGTCTTCAAGAGACTTTGGTATTTTGCTTACTTGAGCATCTGAGCGCTACATAGTCGGTTCATCATCCCATGTAGCCGGTCCCTTCTTGATTTCATGAATGATTTTCAATAAATCATCGATTTATCATCAATTCAGCAGTTGATCAAAATTAGGGTTTTGAATCCAAGGTTCATAATTCCAGATTCAAACGCTAATAATTTTATGTTGATCCCATGATCAACATCCTAATTAATACTCGGTTCAGCTGCCAGTATTTTAGATTAATGTTTATCTTGGTCCTGTTACCAATGATTCCTCAAATGAGCAACATCCGCTCAAATGAACAATATTTGTTCACGTTAAGAATATTGGTTCAACTGTCAATATTCAATAACTCATTAAATGAGCAACATTTGCTCATGCGAGCAACATTTGCTCATGCGAGCAGCATTTGCTCATACGATCAGTATTTTTTCAAATCGTGAATGTTGGTTCGACTATCAATATTCAATAATTCATCAGATGAGCAATATTTTCTCAGACTAAGGAATATTGGTTCAACTATCAATATTCAACGATTCAGCAGCACAATTCGCCCAGGTTAGCAACATTTATTCGACAATGATATTTTTTGTCTCAATAGACATGTTCAATTCATGAGTCTCAGAATATTTGCAAATCATGTTCGACTCAGCAATACAAGGACTCATCGTCCCATAAAGTCATCAACTGACTCCACGAGATGTCAATCATTTCACATGGGGGGATATTAACTAGGGTTTTGGTCTGGCGGTCTACGGCATGTGTGTTCATACACACAACGAGAATGTGAGCAAGTCGTGCAATCAGTTGGAGGAGTTAGAAAAGTAGTGGGTGGAAAATTAACCAAGTCTTCGCATGATGAGCAACTGGTTTTGACATGATTTCCCACTTCCCCACTCTTTGACTTGGACAACTGTCACACTTCATGGGATCAAGGTGTTTACAATTCCAGCAATATAAATAAGTCTCTGAATCCTGATTGAAACGGACAAGAATTTCTCGAAAAGTTCACACAGACAATCCTTCGTCTACACGAACTCATCGTCTGAGCAATCACTCTCAATTGAGTAAAATTCAATCATTCAGAACTTTCTTACGCAGAATACACAATATACCCACAATCTCGATCACTATTGATCTCACACATTTCTCAACTTCCCTCCTACAGATCAGCCCATCCTCTCTTGTGACCGAATTGACTCTGGAACGACCATTATCTTGGTTTAGGCCGGATTCCTACAGATTGATCTCTCGAACTTAAAGCACTCCCTTCTTGGAGTGCATCTGTGTGAGGTTGAGCATTTTCTCGGTTCAAGGAGTCTCCTCCGCACGGTCATCTCCTTAATTCCTTAAAAACCAGCAAATTATTTTTTCACATCTACAAACAGACATTATTTGAACATGTACATAACTCTTATCATTAATTTTTCAAAAATATTCCTTGATGCTCAAGGTGATCCCAATCCGAAATATTGAAAAGCATTTAATTATGATTTTCAAATATATATGTTTTAATTACCAACAATTAAAGCATATCCTCTGGAAAAGGTTATTAGTTAATGTGTAAAGCTAATAATAGAAGTTTTCTATGAGAGATTTCGGAAATATGGTTTGCCATTTAATTGGAAATAGGAAAATTGAAATTAGGTACTTTAATAAATATCTTAAGAATATTTTCGGTTCTAAATTTCCTTGTTGTCCAAACAACCTTAGTCTATAAATACTTGAGTTTGCATTTCTTGAAAGTTTTCCTAAGAGTCAGGCAAATTTCATTGGTGTTGTTTCTGGTGGAGCCATCTATCCGGAGAAGAAAGTACCCTAATTAGGTGAAATCTCTTATGACTTCTCATTTAAAAACTTCTGTTGGATCAAGAAGCTCTACGAGTACCGTTGGTGGGAAGCTACATAATTGCATTGTTATTTTAGAGCGATTACCAAACAGATTCATTCTTTTGTTGAAGTACTTAAGATGTAAGTTCAACATTAAAAAACAGTAAAGTTCAATACTAAATAACAGTAACAACTCCACAATTCTACATCACTTCTACTTGCATTCCATAAGTATGCGAGACTGCGACAATGAATATCAAGCTCCCTTTAAGTCATCTTTCCCTTTGTGGTTGAGTGATTGAATCTACGCTTCATTACTCGAAGGATTGGGCATTGTTCTATATGAAATCTCATATCAGTTGTCCCATTTCTCTTAGCATCAACAACATATACCTTTGAGCAGTGGCTACACTTTGCTCTTATAGAAATCAAGTTTCTCAAAGTGTTCCCATAGATGTCCCATTTAGCAACTCAAGTGATTAGCCTGTTGCAATTGAAAACATAACTCATTATACTAAAAAGCAAAAGCAGAAACAAAGTACGCAAAATATGCTGCAAGCCTGCAATTCTACACTAGAGCCAAAGAACCTGACTCAAACCCATGCTCTCTAATAAGCTCATGAACATATTTTCCACTGAAATTGAACACACGTTAAGAATGAAAGAACCAGAACTAAATACCCTAACAAATAAAAAAAAATAGTCTAAAATCAGCAAGCAACTGAGCAAACAGATCTAGTTCATTGCCAAATTCTCTTTGTCATGGCAGTTGAAGAATCAATCTAGTCGAGAGAATACTGCTTTGTTGAGGCCTTTTATGAAACAACTGGCTAACAACACGACTATCACCCTTTTTACCTAACAAAGACACATTTTCATACACAAATAGGAAATTGAAACAGTATCCAATCTCTCCAATTATCTCATACACGAATTTTTCATAGTAAGCACCCATGATTACGAATAATCAGACAAGAATTTAGGCACAATCAAACAAATCGATCTCAAATAAAACCCCAAATCAGATTCAAACATGCAATTAAACAGATTAATTAAACATGCAATCAATTTTTAAGAACCATAAGTTAATCAAACAAATTTAAAATTATCCAAAATCAGATTAATGAATTACCTGTCGTGGAATTGTTGTTGGTAATTGATGATGGTGGTGGTGGTGAATCTGATAGAGACTCAGAGACAGAGATGGTGAAGAAGAAGAAAAAGTGAACGATGATTCTGCAGTTTTGAGAAAAAAAGAAGAAAAATGAATGAGTGATAGTCGATATTCGTAGATAGATACCAAGGATCGATGGCCATGATTATTTCTAATCAAAAGATCTACGGCTATTAGATACCGGTACAGGCCGGGAATAGGCTAGAACCATTCCTGTACCCATATTCTGAAATCCATTCTCGTTTCCCGTACCTCCTCTCTCGGTTCCGGTCCGATTCTGGTTATTTTTTCCCGTTTTGGTACGGTTCACCGGTTCCTGTATAGCCTTAAATGTGGGGGAGAAAAACGGGGGGTATGCTGCGCTCTAACTGAGGGTGCGCTTAATTAGTTCAGGTACCAGTTCTGCGAGAAAAGAGAAAAGGTGGTGTCCATCATCAAACGACGCTAACATACGCCCAAAGGTACGCGATTGTCTCTCACACGATTTTGTTTCTCAGCTATCTCGATTACTTCCTGGGATTTTTCATTTTCTTTTCTGATTTCACCGGAAAAGATGGGTACTGCTGAACCTGATCTAGAAGAACTATTTGAACAGAAGAAAAGGGTAAAAAATCCCTTCGTCCCCTTAGGTATGTATGATTTATTCTATCAAATTTGGTCGTTGTAATAACTTGTACATACTTTTACTACGATTTCCTCACTTAGGGTTTAATTTAGGGTTTTATCCACAACACCATATGAACAATGAAACCGATTGATAATAGTGGCGTAAGATACCATTTTGCATCATTTTGATTTTTATGTATTTCTTTTTATTTTGTTCATATATAGAACTGATAAAACTTAAACTAAAATTATACTTTAACCAAGATAGATCTTAGTTGGGAGTTGGTTTGGATTGAATTTCAAGGTCCTATGATCTCCTCTTGCAGTGGATATGTTAGGGTTTTGTATTCTATCCAAAGCAGGGAAGATTTTAGAACATTGAAATTGTGATAGCCTATCATTAAGTATATATGTCCTATCAATAGGAGTAGTAGCACTTTATGCATGGTAAAGAAGTCGAAAAATGGAATTCATGGAGTGTTTTGCACTTTATGCCTGTAGAAATTTATTTTTCGCTTGGATGATAATATGATACACTTCTTTGGACCTGATTCCTATCACGTTTAAGCCATGTGGATATTAAGCCACAGAAAGTGTCTGTGTTGTGTGACATTACATAAGCTGCATATCGTATGTTAGTGCTGGATATCAAGCTTTCTGGATGTGAATTAGACTTGGGAGTCACATGAATTGTAAGATTCTGATCATCTAAGGTTGATCTAAAACTAGAGTAACTTTAATAAATTATCACTTCAGAATTATCAGTATCAATTATCAACTCACAAAAATGGCATTTTGCTTATGCTTTGGTAGAGTAAACCATCAGCAGCACTTTTGTTTAGATTGTCCATTAATAGTCATATTCACCTGAATGGATATGTATGAGCAGAAAGCATAGAAGAAGTTTTAAGTGAACGTTTGGTTGTTGGATGTGTTTGTTAGCCTTTTGAGGGATAACAAATCAACACTATCCGGAGCTGTAGTGAATTGATTTCCACACTTTTACATGCCATTCATCTGTGTCGATGGAGTTCTTTCTAATTGAAATCCATAACTAATTACTTGAGATGTTCTCAAGTTTGGGAAAATCCACATTTGTTTTGTTCCTTACTCTTTTGTTTTAACTGTTTTTTACCCTGAAATTCTCATTTGGTCATATATTTTTTGATTTTTTGTAGGTTAATTCAAGCCTCAGTTTTATATCTTTCATATAACCTCTGACTTAGTTCTTTTGTTGATTGAAATATTTCAGGTGCCTTTATAACTGCTGGGGTTCTGACTGCTGGTTTAATTAGTTTTAAAAAAGGGAATTCTGAGATGGGTCAGAAGCTAATGAGAGCTCGTGTTGTTATTCAAGGTGCTACAGTTGCTCTTATGGTTGGGTCTGCTTACTATTACGGGGAGAGTATTTACAAATTCCCCAGAAGGGATTAAAACCGCGAAACAAGGCTTCTCAATGACCTTCCTTTTGCTTGTTTCATTATAGGTGATACTTATAAACTCTTTCAGTAGGATTACTTGGTTATTGTATCACTTCATCGTCTTCATACTATCCACATTCTTACCTCGTTGTTCTCAGAGGAAAATGTACTCAGAGAAGGATGCAAAGATCTGAGGAATGTATAAGAATGAGTAACTAACTCCGTTTTTTTGATCAGTGAGTAACTAACCTGTACTCTTTTTCTGCTTATTAATAAAGGAAGTTGATGATATTCTTTGCTTTGTCATGTATAATGTATTTCATCTGTGTATGTGTTGACCTCCTTCTATACATCGAGATTACCTGCATTACCAATTTAGTCTCTGTTTAACCTATAGTCCAACGTACTGATGAACATTAGGGCTAAGATGCTACATGGTATATCTGTATGATCAATAGTTTCGTATCTGGTTCTCTGTTTGCTTATGGTGTTGAAATGACACGGTTAATTGTTATGGATTGTCACTATACATGAGATGTGATGATAAACTAGTAGAGCTATGGGTTCCTTGATGATATTTTTCACAATTACATGATCTTTAGGTCAGATAAGAGATACTCTATCACTCATCTTTTTAGGTTGCACCTTATATACTATCTTAAAAGCATGCCTCTTTGTATGACTGAATGAGGGCTGTGGGCATTCATTGTGTTACCATAATAAAATAGTAGTGATTTTGATGCGATATAGTGGTCGTCATCTCTGGATCTTAGGCAAATGTTGGAGTTTGAAGGAAGTTTGATGGCTTGTAGACAATTGAGGGATTTTAGGTTCTGCATGTAAATTTCTTCATCTTTTTACTTGCCAAAATGCTGTCAGATGGTGCCATGGTGAGTTTGATTCTACAAATTGAGGATACCAAACAATTACTGTTGCTAGTGGTTTAGGTTTCAAACTAACATGTGTAAGTCACATGTTGGTCTTGTGACAAAATAAGTCTCTTTCTATCACCTTAAAAGTTGAGAGAAAGATTTTTTGTTACAGTAATATCTGGTACTAACTACAGTTCTTGGATAGTGAAACATCAAGAATATGTAAACATCAAGTGGGGCCTTTACCAACTCATACATGGCTGTGTTGGCCACACCAAATCTGTATGCATGAATACTGCTTGATTAGGGTTTGATTTGTTTTCACAATAATGCATCGAGAAATCTCTTGTGAGGGATATAAATGTCCGGTTCAGAAAATCTGCAGTAACACAAGGGTCAAGGGAATACAGCTCACTAAGTAACGATTTTCCGTCATTTGAATACCCTACTGATTAAAAATACTGTAGATTTAAGAGGAAGAGTTCAAGTGTCATGCCATGTTGATAAATTTTTAGGTCCTCCAATTTAATATAACACATCAAATGGTCATGATTCTAGTTATTCATGGGAAGAAACAGATAAGTAGATGTCTCTCTAGTACATTATCTAGCAAAATGGTAAAGTAACTGCATCTTAATTTGTTGATTATGACAAGTGTTGTGAATACTATTCATTTTTATAGAAGCTTGAAGGTATAAAAGAAAAAACTCCCATGATAAGAAATACTTCATTTTGATGAAAAATGGGGTTGGTAGTTAGGAGAAGACGGAGGAGAGGGTACAGGATGTTGATTGATATGTTCAGCCCTAGTTAGGTCACACTTCTGGATCCCATAAAGCTTCAGGATGAGAGAGAGAGAGAGAGAGAGAGAGAGAGAGAGTTTGAATTTTGTCACCCTAAACAAAGGTACAAAGCTTTTGAAGCTTTTTTATGTGCTAACTGATTCACATGTCTCTATCCTTTCATTGCCTCCCACAAAAATCTTACTTGCCTTACTACAATTGCCCCCATTATTTCTCACTTGTGTAAAGCAACTTAGATGCTTATTCCATCAGTCTATGATTGCTAGTCATTTTGGCAGTGCCTAATGCCTTCAAAAAGGGACATCTAGCTAACCCCATGTTTAATCAAATAATGAAAACCCTACCTAATTATAGTTCATTATCGAATGCTTTTTAATCTCTTATATAAGGCCACTTAACAAAGACTTAAGTTGTGTATCAATGGCTAAACGAAAATTAAGCCAAAATCAGGCTGTACTTTTCTGTATCTTGTTGTAGGATGAAAGAGCTTATTCGGACTGAGAATTGATAAGCAAATAGATCAAAGTTTACTGGGGTAAGCCATTTGTAGAGCGTTGTTTCAGGTAAGTGTCTGATTTTCATCTTCTAGTTAGCTTTTATCACATGGAAGGGAATGCATTTGGATTCCTTTAGGTTAAATTCGAGTAGTCACGTTAATTCTTTTGATGTTCTTGATTTACTCTAATGAACAATTAATATCCATTATACTCAATATTTAGCTTGTAACATGTTTTTCCATGTTAGATAGAAAAGAATTCATGCTTGTACTTGTGTAGTATGTACACTAAGAATTAAGAACTTAGTATGAATAAAAGAATCTTTTGTACATAAAAGTACTAGCATAATGAGATAAAATGAATGAAGATCCAAAAATATTGGTCTATTCATGTTCTTCTTTCTTGGTCTAGATTAGTTCATTACAGATTGAAAAGATAAAACTGATAATTAATAATACTATATGTTGTCGAAAAACAAAGGGAATCGAATAGATCGATAGGAAGTTTGACCACGCATCTCTCATTATTAACCAGTACAATGTACTATAGATACCGACTGATCGATTAATTGTTCATGTACAATCTTATTAGGGTAATGATTTACAGGGGATTAGCTACGTAGTACTTGGTGCGCGGTCGGTGGTCCCATGTATATGGGACGGTTTGATGGATGGAATTAACAGGCATGCATTTTATCTCTTTGTTGGTTAGTAGATAGTAGGTATTGTGAAGGAAGACTATGAATCCCTGAAATTTTCAAAAGAGAACTTGTTTTACAGCAAAGAATGGTAAAGAAAAGGATGTGATCATGTTTTTTTTCTCTTTTGTTTTCTTGAGCTTTTTACAATTCAAAGATTGTGACTAGCAAGACTTACTAGACTTCACGTGATGATTTTGTGCGTCTGTTTCCAGTTATTCAATAGCAACTTTGAGATAAAAATTAGGAGCCTGGGTTCCATTGTTTTCCTGCTCTAAAGTCATCACTGTTTTTCTCTGATGTAGAAAGATTGAGAGAGACCCATGTTTCCCTTATGCATGAAACTAAGCATGATCATGTAAAATGCGCTGTTAGGCATTTGGAAATTGTACTTTGATCAAAAAATGCACTTACATGACACCATTTTTTCCTTACCCTACATCTCTCAATATGGTAAACAGGGTTGGATTCATGGTATCTAGCTAGCACCATCATGATCAGATCTCCATTAAGTTAAATAAGTTAAAATTAGTCAAGTGAAGACAGTGACCATTGTGGCTAAATATTCAAACATCTCATCATTTATTATCAATGACCCATATTTAAATTACTCAGTCCACCTCTCTCTTGTTGCCATGGGGTTTATGACACTGCATTTCCAGGAGTATGTTTCTTTACCATTACTAGATCAGTAATGCTACTGAAAGCGCTGTTAATGGGTGAAGTGATTCTTGCATGAAAGTTCATCTTGGACAATCTGTTTTTTGTTTTGTTTTTTTACTTCGATTTTCAATAGTGTATTTTTTTTTTATCCTTATCCTTATACTAATAGGGAGTAAAAGTAAACAAAGGTGTGCTTTAATTTGCGGTACAATAGAACCTACCACCGTATAAAGTTGTTGGAAAATGTGTGATTCTTTCTTTAATAAAAACTCGTAATACAATCCAGAATCCAGATATCCTTACAGCAAGACATTTGTTTATCATAGAAAATGAGTACATTTCAAAACTTAGCAACACTGAAATTTAGGCACTTGATCACCTATTAACAAAAACAAAATCCTCTTTTCAAGTTTCAATGTCTCAACATAGATTCTTCAACGAAATTTTTTTAACTAATCAAATCATAACAGATACAGTATACTTATTACAGTATGAATAGTTAATGGAACATTCCATGGTTATTATTTAAAGATAGGGAACTAAAAAAGAAAAAGTTGTAGTGAGCACTGCTGAATTCATGCACTAGTTACTAGTATATATTGTTCAACCCTTGTTAGCATCAGAACTTACACATTGATATGTGAAAACTTTCATGAATTTGAATCAATGAATTGTTTGTGATGAAATAATGGAACTTGGGTAAGGATGGGGGTAGAGAGCGCAGAGATTCGATTGTTTTTGTTTCCTAACATGAAGAAAGGGATGGGAGCTGTCCAGAGTCCACACCCTGTTATCTTGACTCTGAACAAAACCCCTTCCCACAGACCCTTCTGCCATACCCTTTCCCACATCCCCAATTTTGATACCCATTTTCCAAACAAAAATAAAACAAAAAGATTTAAATGAAAACAAACAAAGCTATTACCAACCCCCAATTTGTAGTTTAATATTGAGAATTTTATCTTCACTTTCATAACCCAACAAATAATTATGCAAAAATCCAATAAACTCTCTTGCTTACATCACTACCATATCAGACTCTGTCTCCATTTCTTACCAGTCTCCACTATTCATTTCATGCAGTTGGACAGTATGTAATTCATCACATATAGCTTAAAAAACGATCATCACATATGCTTCGGTACCGACATACTCCCTTTCATCCCGATATAGATTCATGGATACTAATTAAGCAGCTAGAAATGTATATCCATATCAAAATGCATGACCTGGAAATAAAAACTCTAAGAAAAAGGAAAAAAAAAATGTAGACAAGAAATGTAGGATGAAGACATCCCAGTCTAGATAAGGTGGTATCTTGTTATCTTCGAAGAAAAATCTAGTACTACTTACTGTCAATTTTTTTTTTTTAAGAAACTAGTACTACTTCACCGTGTGATATTGATTACGCGTAGCGTTCTTTTTTACTTTTTAAAGGAAAAATGTTTGAAATGAAAGCAGTTAGCTACATTCTGTTTAAAGGAAAACAACAATTATCTCTGTATTCAATTTTCATTCAGATGGGTTATAACTACAGGCAGAAACTTCACACGCATTTCCTCTATACTTCCTACAAGAAACCCAAAAGATGGGCTGTATTTTTCTTTTCTTGTTTTTTCTATTATTTGGTGTAATAAATATGCACTGCTTATTTGCTGAAGCTATCCATTTACATGAAAGGGCATGCAATTAATTATGCATAAATTCTACATATTTAGCATCTCAGGTTTCTAAAGGGTCTCTGATATAGGACCGCTTGCTCGAGTGTGTTCAAGAATGACTATCTGACTTCAAATCTATAACTCTGTAAGAAAACACTAGAAAAATGATGTTTTCAGCATGGAACATTGAAATAGGCATGCATGGAAGGTGAAACTTCTGCCGATGTTACCGGCACGGTAGAATACTCCCAGTCAATTAAGTGAAATTCCAATGAAAAAGTGAAAATCAGATTGCTGCCACGTGAGATTACCACTTAAAGGAGGTGATGGATAGTCAAAGAGTGACTACTACTCCCTGTAAAGGGTCTGGCAAACTACCTTTCTTGGGTGTCAGGGGGGAAGGGAAAAAATTCAATTGAATGCCCTAGCTAGATCTTTAGCTATATCTGAAAGCTCCCTTTGGTCATCATCATCTAATACATGGTCCACAAATGGAGGTATCTTACTTGCCTCTGGACCCTGTCTAGTCTCCTTTTTCTATGAGTATAACAAGTACAGGAGAGATGAGGTCTTTATTAATGTCTATTGCTTTGTATTTGTACTTGTATGTTGTATCATGCATGTACATGCGTCACTGTTTTCGTGTACGTGTGTAACAGTATGACACTGTTTTAATCATATGCATGCTGCATGCATATACATATATGTATATATATATATATATATACAGTTGAACATTAAACCAAACTAATCAACCTTAATACATATTTGATCTGATCATTATAATCAGAATGCAATATGACTATATATGATGAAGATGTAGAATGACAAGGTTTTATAGCTAAAACATGGGATAATGAAGAAAGAGGAAAAACAGTGAGAGATGGACAGTTCTGAGTGGTGGGGGAAAAGACCCTACTTGGGAACAGGAGAAAAAAAATGGTATCTCAGGACTCAGGAGGTATAATTGTAAAATTTAAAGCATGATTAAATACTGTTCTGCATACTCAGAGAGAGCGAGGGAGAGAGAGATGGAACTATAAATGCAGTAGTAGAATAAGAAGGCATAGATGGTAATTGGGTCATACATATTTTTTATCTCCTCCAAAGAGATAGCGAGATAACTAAGAGAAGATGGAAGAACAGATAAACCCGTTAGCAGTAACTCATCTTCTTCAACACACACTAAGAAGTTTATGCACTTATGAAAGTTCTCAATGGGTTTATGCTGTCTTTTGGAGAATCTTACCTAGAAACTTCCCACCACCAAAGTGAGTTAAAAAAAGAACATAAACATTTTATATAGACAAAACATGAAACAGAATCAATGAATATATAATAAGTCCCTCATATGCATGAATTTAAAGGTTGGGGTTTAATTTTTTTAATACTTTCTTTTAATTTCTTAAAACAGATGGGATTTGCAAGAAGGAGCTTATGACAGGTCTAGAGGAAACAGAAGAAACTGGTACTAGTTTATTCCAACACTACTAGTACTCTATTCATTTTATGTTTTGTAAAATATTTTCTAGTCCTTTTTACAAGTATATTTATATGATTGTAAACCCTCAAACTTTTTCTATATGATTGTGAACTTTATTTATTAATGTCCAAATTAATATATAATAGGATATTAGTATGGGAAGACGGATTCTGCAATTTTGCAGCTTCAATGGCCGAAGCCGATTCAGGTGATTCGTCGGCATATAGTGGCAACTGTGAATTTCAGCCCTTTAAAGGCTTACAACCTGAGCTGTTCTTTAAGATGTCCCATGAAATTTACAACTATGGAGAAGGGTAATTGTGTGTACTAGCTTTTTTTCCAAAATGAGATCATGAGTTTCAAACGTAGCAAACAATTTTATTTGGGTTCTGTTAAATTTCGGCAGATTGATTGGGAAAGTAGCTGCAGATCGTAACCATAAATGGATATATAAGGATCCAAGTGAACAAGAAATCAATTACTTGTCTGCATGGCACAACACTGGAGACTCTGTAAGTCATGACTAGTTTTTTCTCTCTCCCTAGGTAGCTAGGTAGGCAGTTCCTATTTCACTTGTGTTGCTGATGAAATATATATTTGCCTTTTTATTGAAAATTTTCAGTTTCCAAGGACATGGGAAGCTCAGTTTCAATCTGGTATAAAGGTAGTACATAATCTAGCTATCACTTCTACTTTATTTTGTTAAAAATATTACTATATTTGGAATTCCTCTTCTAAAATTTTGCTACTCAAATCTTGCGTACGTAGACTATTGCTTTGATTGCTGTTAGAGAAGGTGTTGTTCAGTTAGGTGCTGTTCATAAGGTCCATCTCTCTCTCTCTCTCTCCCTGTCTCTCACTCGTCATAGTCCGGAACGTATTATTTTATTTTTATTCTAATGTCTGAAAATTTGAATTGATTAAGGTTATGGAAGACCCAAACTACATTATTCTTTTAAGGAAGAAGTTTTGTTATCTCGAGAGCATTCCTGGTGTACTCTTACCACATCCATCATCATCTTTACCGATTCCATATGGTGCACCAAACACTTGGCCTTATCTTTCTCCTCATCCAACATCTATGGAAATTTTTCATAACAATCATGATCATTTCATGAGTAATACTCCGCCATTGAGGATAACTCCGTCGATGAGTGCTTTACAAGCACTACTCTCAAAGCTACCTTCTGTTGTACCAACAACATCTCCCTCCTCATCGGGAGGCTACTGTGACCAAGCAGGACAGTTTGTATCGTCTCAAAGGCCACTGGATCATCATCATCAACTTGGAGAAATCTCAATGTCCGCAAAGGAGGAGATAGATGAAGAATACAGACGAGGAAGAGAAGGTGGTGAAAGTAGTAACTCTATTTCTTATCATTATCAACAGCAACAAGAGCAGCATGGCCATTATAATCTTAGTAATGGTAGACTTAGCTAACAAGGGATTGTGATATGTAACGTTACATTGTCTGGAAGACAGCAACGTCATCGATCGATCCATTAGTCATATCGGTCAAGCAACTTTTGTATCTTTTATTATTGGAGTAAACTTGTAGTTGGTGTTTGTTTTCTTACTTTTAGTTCGATGTATAATCAAAGATAAAATTGAAGCAAATTTATGCAGCATTAACTCTTTAGCATATAGCCTGAAAGAAGGAGAAGCTAGCCATGAGCTCATGAAGTTTATATTAAGAAGCTTAAATGATACTATATGCTTGCCTTCATTGTAAGCAACTTAGTACTAAGAGAAAAGCAGGTACTTACCCTCCAAATTTGCAGATTTCATGCTGTAAAAGAAAGTAATCGGGGAAAAAAAGTAAAATGCAGAGCATTTTCTCTTTATATGGGCACACAAAAGAAGAAGCAGGAAAAAAAGAAAAGAGAGGAAAATTCCTGATGAAAACAAGGGGTGTAAACCGGTGTGGTTCTGGTTCGGATAATAAGCTATCTGGAACTAGAACTGATTCCTAAAAAGGATAATAAGTTATCTAGAACTAGAACTGATTCCTAAAAAGCTAGCAGTTCTGATTGTCGGAAATGAACCGTCTAAACGCATTGGTTCGAACAGGATTGGGTATCAAACCAGCGAAATCGTTTTGGCAGTTTCTAATCCAAGCTTATTGGTTCAAAACTAAGGTTTTTGAGTTTACAGGCGAATTTGGTACTGTGTCGTGAGTTTTAAAAAAAATAAAGGACGTGGTAAACCATAATATATAAAGCGCTGCGAGACTAACCAAATGTGAATTCTGTTTGGTAAATTGTCATATCAAGAAACTGGTGATGTAGTTAATGACGAAAAGAGACATGTTTTAAAAATTAATTTTAAATACATTTCAATTATAATAAATTAACTTTTAATGTATATTTAAAAATTAATTTTAAATACATTCCAATTATAATAAATTAACTTTTAATATATATTTTTAAGTAATTATTGTTATTAGTTTTATTCTTTAATTTAATTATTTATACTTATCATTTAATAAATACTCCATCCGTTTTAGGTCAAATTGAAAAAGTGAAAATAACACTTTTTCAGAAACGAAGGTAATATTTTTATACATTTATCTTTAACCATTATTAATATATTACTATTTGTTGTTTCAAAAGAAAAGAGGAACAAAATAGAAGATGGAACTATAATGATAAGCATAATATTTTAGGAATAAATTAGATATGGGTCCGCCACTGCTGCTTTTCCAGCTAGATGCTCTCAACTCGACAAGTTGGAACTTGTTCTTTCATATGTCAAAATGCGCGCAACAGTTTTTTGATCTTTTCTTTCCGCTAATCTTGATTCCGAACCGATATGATGAGATTGGTTCTTAGTTCTTTGAAACTGGCGATATAATTAACCATTCCATCCTTAGGAAACTATTTGGTTACCTTTGGATCTTGATAATCAAAATCAAGCAGGCAAGATTCCTTTTGAGATCCATTAGTACTATCCAAGATTATACACTTTTCACCCAAGAGAGTATTTTGAAGTAGCACTAGTTTCTTGTCAATTAACTGAAAGTTATATTCCTTACAATCTTCCCTTTTAGATCAATTCGAAGTTCCCTTTAAATCATATTTTGGATGACTAATAGTAGCAGTGGATGAAGAGATTCCAAAATTTTCTTCTGATTTGATGATTCTAACAGGTTGTACACCTTTATCAAGAGAATCATTGTTTTAGCACTGCTCGATCGAACTCGCAAGCATGTTGTCAATGTTAGATGCACAAAACTATATCTTGATTTCTAGTCTACTAATGTCAAGTATCAAACTAGGATTAGTATAGTATTTGAGTATCAGAGACATCATTGAATAACCCTCGAAGATTCAAGACTGAAGAACAAACAAAGTCATTTGGAGAACTTCATCAACAAAGAGGTATGTGAAGACTGAACCATGCTATTTACTCACGAGATTTACTATTCTATCTTATGAGACTATGTCGTATGATTTTAGTAAATTTAATATTATAAAGAAGAAATTTTAGGCCAAGCTTTTCTTGATAAATCTTTCGAAATATGATTTAGGCAATGTATGATCATAGATCCTTAACAATCTTGGTTAAGAACAATTTATTGTTTATGAACTATTTTTGTTTCAAGTTGATCATTTGAAATTTCCCAAACAATGATATTCTATATATATTACGAATGTTTAGAATAGGGGAAGTAGCTTCCCCAAAGTCTTTTAATGGGCTATTTTCATAGTCGAGCTCAAATCTGGGATTTTTTCCATACCTTCTCTAGAAAAAGGAGGGTAACAATGAATGCGAAATCGCTCAACCGAAGGAAGTGATTATGAAGAAGGAAGAAATGGCAACTTTGTCTTTTGTAACTCCTCTATCGGAGTCTAGCCTTGAATGCTATTAATGAATTCAACCACAATAGTTCCTCATACTCGGAAAGTAATAACAAAAATCTTTATAGTTGGGATCTTCCTGTCCCCTTTCATGATGGTCTATGTGGAATGAAGGGCATACCTTTACACTGGAAATAAGACCGTACGAAAGCTGGAGACACGCACAGAAGTTCAATATAAAAGGGGAAGGTTCGATCGCTACTAACCGAGAGGTTGCTTACTCCTCGAACTAATGCTATCTGCACAGTAAGGCAACCATTCTCTAAATAATTCTTAGTAGTTCGGATGACATATCGGTGAGAGTCCTAGAGCTTGGATTCTTTAGGGGGTTTAGCACATTTGATGCTGGATAGCTGGATCTGGAGTCCTAGTCTGGACATAAGCTGGAGAGGTGTCTCTTACCTGATGGGCAAAATCCCTATCAAACTGACACAAGTAAAGCGCCTTTTTTTTCAAAAACTTAGCCATGACCCGTGATACTAGACTCTCCATATTTGTATGTTAGTTAAGGCTTTTAAAGCCGAGAAAGAGAGTAGGGTATAAGTTTTCTAGTAAGCTATATGTTCTCATTTTAAAATTAGTAAAAATAAGAATCATAAAGCGTTAAGCTATGCGGAAACCTAATCACGAGGGAAAGCCTTAGAATAACATTGGGCTATATTTTTTGGAGGAAGCCTTGGGAAGAGGGAAGCAGCTTCGCCACACCAAGTGGTTATTCATCCATGGCTTGAACCAGTGGCGGAACCAAACGAAGAGGTTCGCCTAGTTTTATCAACAGCGGGTGCGTCCACATCCAACTTGAGTGCTGGCTAGTGCAGAAGGATCCATAAAAGCCGTCCACATCCAACTTGAGTGTTGGATAGTGCAGAAGGATCCATAAAAGCCGCCTTTCAAACGTTTATTTTATGACTAAATGAAAGTTATTAATGTGTTGAAGGCGTCTGTTATACCCCCACGACACTTGAGAGTTCGATGGAATAATTGTATGAGATTTATTTTGTCCATACAGTTCGTCTTTTCTCATGTTTACAGAGAAGGCAATGGTTGTGTTGATACTTTATCTAAGGGTGCACACGGTATGGTTCGGATCGGTTCTTGTTGAGGACGAGTACCTGTACCTCCCTAGTCTCGGTTTTTAATTTTTGGACCGGTACCTCTTTCCTCGGTTCCGGTACAATTCAGGCAGATTTTCCTGTCAGTTTTCCAGACAAATTTTGGTCTGTTAAGCAGCTTAAGTTCCTGTTTTACTAGGGCTGCACATGGTTCGGTTTTTGGCAAAACCAAAACCAAAACCGAAACCAAAGTACTCGGTTTTCCAATATTAAAAACCAATGAAACCATTAAGGTAATTCGGTTCCAACTCGGTTTTGTATAAAACCATTCGGTTTATGGTTAACCAGCTAAGTCACTGAAATTTTTTATATCTGTCAGTCTCACAAAATTGACAGGCAAATTTTTCTGAACCTGTCACTCAAGTTTCAGTACATATTGATATAAACATTAAATTTTAAAGAGTCTATTTTCTCCTTAATAACAAAAACGAAAAAACATCAAAAATTCATAATCATAAGTTCATAACTGACTACACAGGAGGTTGTAATGGTGAAAATCAAAAATGAGATGGAAAATCAACATAGAGATCTCATTCCACAGGAGGTTGTAATGGTATTCCACCGGAGGTTGTAAACTTGTAATGGTAACCTGCACGTACACAAACTCGAGTTAAATATG
Source organism: Papaver somniferum (assembly GCF_003573695.1). Classification (NCBI taxonomy): domain Eukaryota; kingdom Viridiplantae; phylum Streptophyta; class Magnoliopsida; order Ranunculales; family Papaveraceae; genus Papaver; species Papaver somniferum. Next base: position 13,499,864 of record NC_039367.1, on the reverse strand, counting down.
AATTTCTCAATCATGATCAGTGCAATGGTACATAATGTAACTAAGAACATCACCAACCACTATGTTATACAAGCACTAATAAGCATTCGTTTAGCTGGAATTGAGGATGATCCTTTTACTGGAATATGCATTTCTAATGTGAATGTTACATTATCACCTCAACCAATGAAACTGCAATGGAATTGTACTGATATTGAAGAAAAGTTACAAATAAAGTAAGTCCTGAACATTCATAACAGTTTACTAAGATGATCTACCTTCAAAGGCAATGGCCTGAGTTTAAGCTATTTTGGCGTAAAGGAGAGTACTCACATTATTGACAGTTCGTTGTTTCAACTTGGTTATGCATATGCTTAAACAAATCTAAGTTTTATTCTAAAAAAAAATATCAAGTGCTAAAACTACAAACTAGAAAAACTTACCGCTAACCCATTAAATCATTTATAATCAAATTCAGCTCACTCCATAACCAATAGTTGACTAACTGAATACCTTGCTCAGTAGTTCAGTTTCATGCTTCAAACAAGTAACTAGCTAAGTTGCACTAAACTCAAAAAGTACCCCTAGTTTTGCTAAGGAAAAACGAGGGGGGTATTTATATAATGCTTCCAATTACCACTAGCCTTATTAGTGAATTGCGCTTATTGAAATTGATAACTGGCCTCATTGGCACTCATGCCTAGCTATTTGTACCCATGCAAGTCACCATACCTAGTGGTTCGCCAAGGGTTAACCCAGCACAATCATTTAATGAGAGCAAAATTAACGCCAAAGGAAATTCAGTTACCTGTGTGCTTTCAAGAGCTTGACTAAGGCTGCTTCTATTTGATCATAATTCCAACAATCAAAATGACATATGAATTACCCAAGGTTGTGAAACACTCTTTTATTCCTTTTCTCTTGTTTCTATTTGTTGCTCTTAACTTAATCATCTGCATTTTGGTTTATGCTCAGAACGTGAGTGGTCTTAACAAATATAACATCCGTGAACCCTGTTACCACGGGTCTGAAGAGAAAGAAATTAAAAATGGTAATATCAGGTTGCCATCTAGTTTCAGACGGTTAGGTACACTGCATGCTTACACACACAAAATAACAGAACTGGATGAAACCTACTGGTAGTGGTGACAATGAATTCATCTGTGTAATTTCTTTTTAGAACTAAACAATAGAAATTCACTCATACATATATAAGTCTTGACCATTCTCAACACTTCATAGAGCTAACAGATCATACAGTTGAGCTACATGAATAAACGATTGAAAATTTTAACCCCAAAAACAAACATTCAATTTGAATTAACACATTCAATCTGAATTAACTTGTAAAATTTATTAAAAATTAAGCAAAACCCACTATGTAAATCAACCTAAATGACCTTAGTTTGAAATCCCCAATTTTTTTCAATTTTACAAACCCTAATATCGTAATTAAAGTCATAATATCAAAATCATTTCAAATGATACACACAAATACACAATCGCAATACTTCTATCAAAATTAATTCAAATGATACACACAATACCTTTTTCAATTTTCGGTTTCTTCTACAGTTCTACTCCAGCTTCGTTCGACTGATTAGTGATTAGGACTTCGATAGGTTTGTTACTTATCAAACTAGAAGAAGAAGAAGAAGTAAAACTAGAAGGTGATGGTGGGACTTCGATAGGTTTTAGGCTTTGGTTTTCCGTTTCTGGGAAGACTCAGTCGAGTGAAGAAGAACGAAAGAAGAAAAGAACGAAAGAAGAGAAGATTTTGGGAAGACTCAGTCGAGTGAAGTATGTTATTTGGGTTAAATATCCCCATCCACGGTCTAAAATCATTTAATCCTATGATCACTATTAATCGGTTAATCAATTGGTTTTTGGTTCGGTTTTGAGATAAAACCTAAACCGAAACCGATACTGTCGGTTATCTGAAACTGACAACCATTAATGAACCATAGGAGTATGGTTATGGTTCGGTTCGGTTAAAATCTTCGGTTTCGGTGTTCGGTTATGGTTTGTTTTGTGCAGGTCTATGTTTTACTGAGCAACAATACACTAAGCAATAAAATGACAAGGTCCACTGTTTTGGGCCTTCGCTTAAAGTAACATTTAATTCTTTTCACTATACAGTATTGTCTTTTCGTAGTTCAAAACAATGGGAATCCTAAATTCTAAGTGTTAAGTTACGCTATTTCAGAATTTTCAGGTATGATTCCAACATGCTGCGAGCTGATCGCGCATTGGAAGAAATTGGCAGTATCCTACTATTGGTTTTTCTGAATGGGATATATAGCCTGAGATAGAGACTCTTACTTCTGATATGATTTCACGGACAACTTTTGGAAGGAAAGAAGCTCTTTGAGCTCCAAAACTAGGTATTGGAAGTATATACAGTGATGCACAGTAACTATAAGCCACAAAATACTAATGTCCAGTGCTATCAGCCTATCACTACAAGATGGTTGTTAATCACTATTTGGCATAACTGCATTAATGAACCAAGATCCTACAAAAAAGCATTATATATATGAGAACTCAATGAAGAATTCTAGGTAACTTCTAAAGAAGTTGATTCCCGAATATTTCTTTATCTACAATGAAGTTTGATCGCCTGAAGAAGTTGGCAGAGTGCAACTTGGAAAGATGGTTAAAGAAAATACCAGTAGTATACCACCATCAAATTAAATCCCTAAATCTAATAGTCAGTATCATTCTATACAAACGGGATGGGACGGTACGGGACATGAATAGGACCGTGTACCTGTACCACCTAGAGGCCGGTTCTCAATTTTTGAACCGGTACCTGTACCCCCTTCCTCGGTTCGGCACAAAACCAGGTACGGTTCTGCCGGTTCCGAAACGGTCCAGTTTTTCGGCTCGTTTCTTGTGCACCCTTAACTCTATCTAAGTTTGGGGCCAACTCAAACACAGCTGTTTGGTGTCCTCCTTCTTTTATGCGTGGTAATATGGGGCTAGTCCGTGCTGGTCTACCTCAGTTTCGATTCAAGTAGTTATTTTGTACCTAGTTGGAGGTCTAGGTTTATGTCCCCCTCCATTTATTTGCCTGATTTCTTTCCTTTTGCTTTTAATAAATCGTTCCCTTAGTGGGCAAAAGAAAATCAGTCTAGTAAGTTGCAGGAAGTGATGATCTATAAAATCGGACCAAGGGTCCATAATATAGTTAGTTGAAAGCCCCGCAAGTCGCGGTCGTTCCTTCCGTCCCGTCAGTGTACATGTACACCAGCGCACAAGCTACGGTTGAGGTTCTTCAGGCGTGTAGTTCATTTTGTCGCCCTTTCCCCTTTAACACGAGTGAGTAGGCGAGCCGAAGAAGCTTCCTTCGCTGAAATAACTCTATCGATGTCAACAATATCATGTCCATCTCTTGGTTACGAGCAACTCGCTTGACTATATGAGTATGTATAATTCCATACGGTTTGATATTTCTTCTTTTTGAGAAGTCGGTTCATGTTGAGAGAGATCATGATTACGATCTAACAGAGCAGAGAACGGAGTATCTAAAGCCGTTAATAGATTGAGGACTTTCTTGCATAACTGAAAACGAGAGTCGTAGCTAGCTAACTAGGAGCAGAAGGTAATGAAGTTGAGTAATGACCCCTTTCGGCCACGCACCCAAGGACAGTGCTCCATCTCTCAGGTTGGCTACTGAGTTGGGTACAAAAGACTGTTATTCGCTATTCTTTCCATCGCGAAATAGTAAGCAATCCCCCTTACCTCTCTCAAGTCTCCCAAACATGGATCGTCAATGCAGGATGTAAGACTCACTCTCAAAAATGCGGGGTTTTAGTGTCACGCGCACTGATCAGGTCCTTTTCAGCAACGGGCTCATCTGTGTAAGAATGAGGAATTCCTCTTCCAACAAGTCCTAAAAAAGAAAGAATCGCAAAGAACAAGAAGAAAAGAAGAGGTGAGATTTTCCCAATAGTCACGAATAGTGGCTCCACTGGGGCAAGCAACGATCTGCCAAAAGCAACCAAAATGTCCCTGATAAATGGGGCGAAAACTTGAACTATGCACATAAAGACTCTTCATAAAATGTAAAAGCCCGTCGTTATACTTAGTCTAGAGGCGCTTTTCAGAACTTTCTAAAATCTAATTATAGGGTAAGTACGCGTACTTTGTTAAACTGAGCTTGGGAATAGGTACACATGCCCACTACGCGTACCTCAAGGTCATGAGTTTGCGAACTTCCAAGGTATGCGTACCTTTGGAGCCCGAGTTTACGGACTGAGCATATGTATGCATACCCAGTGCGCGTACTATCCATATTCTAAGGTAGAGTCGTCCTCTATAACCTAGGTTTCCTTTGTGAAACATAATTAGGTTATAAATTAAATACTCCACTTAGGGATTTGTGAATCCAGGTCAGATTATCTTTACTTGATAGTTCTTGTATCATGGTATTTTTCTTATTGATCTTTGAGGTCTTCACAATATCATATCAGGAACGAGATAGATATAAATCGCAAAGTTCTCTTCGTCTCAGACTTTGTGATTCCTCAAGATAGAGAAACTCTTATTTTATTTGTTTGGGTTGTTCTCGAGAGGTGGTTAGTAATCCAGGCTTCTCAGCTAACTGAGTGTAAAATTTACGGATTTGTGAGGTTTGCAGGATTTTTTCTATTGAAAATAGATTTCCAACCCTATATCGAAATATAATAAACAATTATAATGCGGAAACCTGTTTGCAATTGAAATAAACAATTATAATGCTTAAATCAAAGTAAAAGACACAACAAGATTTTGTTAACGAGAAAACCGTAAATGCAAAAAAATCTCGGGACCTAGTCCAGTTTTGAATACTCTCAGAATTAAGTCGTTATACAAAATCTAATACCAGCTTCATATAGTTGAGACCAAGCAGACTTCCGGAGCTACTTATTTCCCTCAGTATCCCTGCGCCTTTGACTTCTAGAGTCACGCATGTGAATAACTAGTCCTTTGGATCGTATTCCAGACAACAAAGGAAGAATATGTTTGGTAGCCACTCTAATCAATCTTGCTACAATATTCAGATGAGTTTTTAACAAAGGAACTTCCGTTTAATCTAATAAACTCCTTTGTCTGGTTAGATCAATCTATCCAATAACTACCAAAGTAGTCAAGTTCAGATTCGCACTCAATCAAAATAAATATCAAAATAGATACATACAGAATACCGATCTCACACAACTAATCAATCGAATAAATTTGATTCTAGTTGGATCCCAGCCGATCAAGGTTTGTGCAAACAATTTACAAGATACTAAAACTAATAAGAAATCTTCTTCGTCTTCAAATCTTCTTTAATCTTCAATAACCTTCACAACACCACTTGAATCTCTTGGGATCAATCACGCACAGAACGGAGTCTGTTAATAGTGGATTATCACAAGATGTATTTAGATCTACAAACAGTTCTAAAGATCCTGTTTGTACTCTAATCTAGTTTGAGTGAATATTATATCAGAAGAGAAGATTCTCAAGCATAAACAATTTTTTTTTAGTCAAGCATAAAAAACTAGGTGCAGTCAAACTTTCAAAAACCGTTAGTCAATCAAATCAGTTGAAAACTAATAATACTGCAAGTATCTAGTTTCCAACCAAAGGTACTCGTAGAGCTTCTTGATCCCACATAAGTCTTTAAACGAGCGGTTGTAAGATATTTCACCTAATTAGGATACTTTCCTCTCCGAATAGACGGCTCCACCAGAAACAACAAGAAATGAAGTTTTCCTGGCTCTTAGGAAAGTTTGCTAGAAATTCAAACTTAGGTATTTATAGACCAAGGATGTTAAGACACCAAGGAATTTCCAAAACCTAAAATATTCTCAAGATATGTCATGAATGACAAAACTCGGTTTTCATAATTCCAATAAATGCTTGTCCAATATTTCCGAAATCTCTCAATAGAAAATCTCCAACTAGTAAATGCACATTACTAATTTTTATTTTCTATAGCTATACATCAATTGCTGGTAATTAATGTATATAAAATCAAAAACTTTAATTAAAAGATTCTTAATTTATTTCGGCTCAGGATCACCTTGAGTACTAAGGAATATCTTTGAACAATAAATGATAAGAGTTACTGCTCATGTTCAAAGTATGTTGACATCTTTTCACTGCAAGTCTTTATTTCATATTTACATGGATTTGTATTCTTGGAATCAATTATACCACACTTCCAAACAAGTTTAAAATTGGTTCACATGTTTCCCAAGACTACTATGTGATTGATCAAATACCAAATCACATACATGGGGTTCAATCGGTTTTACCAATCACTAGGATCAGTTATACCTAAATATGAAAACACTTGTGATCGGTCAGACCAGTCACTAGGATCGGTTACACCAGTTAAAGGATCGGTTCCATCTACACATGGTATTACTTGTGATCGGTCACACCAGTTACCAGGACCGCTTACACCAATTACAAGGATCAATTATACACACACTCATGATTGGTCACACCAATTACTAGGATCAGTCACACTAATTACAAGGATCGATCATACCATCACATGGTGATTACTTAGGATCGGTCACAACAGTTAGCAAAAACCAGTCATACCAAATCATAAGTCAGACATTATGATTAGTTATACCAAGATACATAACCTAAGTTAAGATCGGTTCTACCATCTCACACATATTGGTCATCCAAAGATTTGCAATGAATAGCCGGACCAATAAGCCTAATGATTTCCCTTTTGATTCACAAAACGATTTCATGAATGTACTTCCTTTAAAAAAATATAAAACATTGTTTCCTAAAATGATATCTTCACCATAACCCATTCACATAATTTTAACAATATATATAAGATTATGTCGATACATATCTGCGAAGTTCAAAAGATAAGCGTTATACTTCGCAGTCTAATTCCCTAATACTATGATCATACTATTATGATCATGTCACATCACTAGAGTATTATCCAATATGTACAGTATAAACAGCTTCTCACTTATGTTTTCAATATGCACGATTTAGAAGATACTTTAGGAATGAAACAAGTTCAAGTCAGTATTACTAATCTTAAGAGGAAGGATGATATCGTCGTTGTAGTTCGTTACTTCTTTGTATTCTTCAGGTCTTCGGAGTAATACTTGTATGTCTCAACATTCCTAGACTTTCTAGTCTAACCTAAACAAAGTTGACTCTGGTATTTAATCAAGCGACTCTAGATGAGTTTTGATACTAAAATATGACAACCAAACTTGAAATACCAACGCTTGGTGAGTTCAACCGAGCTATGCTCTAACAATCTCCCCCTTTGTCAATTTTAGTGACAAAACTCATATTACATATGGAGCTACACGAGTTACAAAATAACTCATTCTTCATACGCTTGATACCAAGGTTCAACAGCAGAATAAACTGCATGTATTTAGTCAATAAATTCCATTGTTGGAATTTGAATAACAAAATCTTTTACTCCCCCTAAAGGTAAGATAGGTAAATATTCAATCCGAACATCTTTGTTATTCCTTTTCTGTAGAAAGTATTACTACACAACAATATGATATATTTCTCCCCCTTAGTCAATGCTTTACTATTTCGTTAGATATAACGTTTAAGCACAATTGTCATTTCCTTAATGATTAAAAATCACTTGTTTACTCCATATATTTCTCCCCCTTTTTGTCACAAAATGACAAAGGTTCGAGCAAATAAAGGACAAACCGAAAGGATCTTACAAATATAAAAGACTTGTAAACAACCTTTAAGAGTTAAGCACGAAGGTTTCACATACCACTTTAGATAACCAATATTAAAATCGAAACTACAAGTAATTTAGTTTTAATATGTTATCGAGGAAATAATTTCCCGAAGCAATTTTCCTTAATAGTCTAACAAGTCGACTAAGAAACTAATTCCCTTGTTAGACCGACTGTGTATGCACAATCGCTTGTTTCTATAAGACTAAAATAAAGATCAGAATTAACTTTATTTTTCTCATTAGGCTGTAATTATTCAGACAATAACTTAGACCTTTCTCTTTAGACAAGACAGACATTAGGTTAGTTAACTAGTTTTTCTTGTCAAGGCATTCGATTAGACTTAAATAACCAAATCCTCCAATTTGATAAGTCTAACTAAGATCAGAATTAACTTAGTTTCTCTTATCTGGAATCAACCCGTATTTTGTTAAGTCTTAAACAATACATACAAACCAAAATAAATTGACTTGCACAATTATGTTCTTAACCGGAAGCAATTGAAACAAACATATACATTATAGCACCCCAATTGCACCGAATTTTGTTAAGCAAAAACACTTGATACCCAACAATAAAAAAGATACCAAACAATAAGTCAAATAAATTGACACAGTTTTTCTTAACCGAAAACAATTGAATCACACACACATACATACACAATATAATAGAACATATCAACTGTATCAAAATTTTGTTAAGCAAAAGAAAAATTATGCAATATAAACGGGCTTTTCTTAAACAGGAAAACGATTAACTAACAAATTTGTTACCTCAAATTCCGTAGCATCTTCTCCCCTGAAAGATATATCATTAAGCGCAAGTTCAAATAAGAACTCTCCCCCAGTATGTTGTCATCCTCTCGCGAGAACAAAAGAACAACAACAAAGGTAACCTTTACCAGAGAAAGGTTGAAACGGTTTTAACTAATGCGTGCCAATAGAAAAAGTTCAAAAACCCGAAACACATATGTTATGCTAAACACAACTCATGTAAATACAAATTGATTCAGCATATTGTGACTTTTCACATATGAGTTTCAATCGTAACTCCTCGTGATCCTTTGTTAAAGCCTACCAACATGGGATAGAACTTAATCCCGCTAAAACAAAAAGCCACCTGAATCATAAGGGTTACGTCATATGAGATCGAATATAAGGTTAATGAAAACCGAAATCAGACATCTCATAACCGAACATAACAAAAATATAATCATTCACTCACATGCTATGTAATCGGTAATTATACACAAAAATTATACAATAATAATTGTATTGATAAATAATGATAGTTTTATTCAAAATAGACCTTATACAATAATTGAAGTAAATCAAAATATTGATGTCTATTTTATTAAGCAGGTAGACTACTCCGTATTTGTCAGCTGCTCATCACATTCCTATTTTGACTCTTGATCCTCTTCTCCTTTTAAGAAATCAGCATTGATCACTAAGATTCCTTTAAGGGTTTCTGGATCATTTCGAGCAGCAAAGGCTAGCTGTTTCTGAGTACAGTTCAATTTTCTACCAAGACGCAAGATATGGAACATGAGATCTCCATTGTTGTAGATCTGAGTAGTTGAAGCAATAGTTCCTCTTTCTTTTCGAGTTTTACTCATTTTCTTGATAATTCCCTGAGAGACAGTTTTAATGAATTTCTCATCTCCAAAATTATTCCCTATTGTGTTTTCACAAATGTTGGTGATGAGACAGGGATATCCAAGATTTCTTTGGAACGCTGTGGCAGTGATGGATTCAGATATCCTGATCATTTGATTTATAATCATTCCACATATATCAATTTGCTTGTCACCTCCAAGAAGAATATATACAAATTCAGCAAATTCCTTGTCCCATTGTGATATATCTCTTGTGCAAGCAAAGAGGGTTTCTATTGCAAGTTTACCGAAAACCCTTAAGTAAAAGGGTATTTCTTTGGATAGCATTCTTTCATTCTTCCAGCCAATATGTTTTCCAATGATACGTTTTGAAATATTATCGTACTCAATTTCAAACCAGTAATCAAATGATTTCCTTTCACATTTTACTTAATGATCTTTGATATAATCTTTCTGTTGACATGGTGAAACGTATATCCAACAAGAGTGCAATATTACCATAAAATATTCTTACTATTTCAGGTGAGTAATTTTCAAACCCAAACAAATTCCCCCAGTTTCGGTCTTGAACAAACTTCACATATTTGCTTTCTGAAACATCTGAATCGAATCTCTTTTCAGCAGTGAAATTAACTCCTTTTAGAGCTTGATATTTCTCAAAATATGTATTTTCCACAAAGTTTGTAAGTTCATGTTTATCTTTGATTGACTTTCTCAATATCACCAAAAGGAATATATGGATTCAATTCCAGGTTGCCAGTTTCAGACATTTCTTCTCTTGATTTCCTCTTTCTCATTCTTTCAAATATCAAAGATATATCAAAAACCCTAGTTACGGTTCCGAACAACATCTCCCAGGATGTTTGTAAAAACAACACAAAATAATCTTCTTTTATAAGGAGTGAAGATATCAATTTTCGGAAATAACTAGTTTTGGGAAATCCTTTCAAAATCGAAAACCTTAATTTGTGGGAAAACAAATCCAATTTCACAACGAGGTCTTTCGTTTGGAAAACCGATTTTTCTTGGACATGATCTATATTATGGATCAATTTTATATTTATGTACAAGTATTTGTTAACTCTACAATTATCAAACCTTGATAATTTTTGAAATTCACTCAAGAATTTTTTAATAGAGTGTACAATAACATATTTGAGCATAACAAGATATTTGTAAAAAATATCTTTAGAATCACAAATCGAGTAATACTTTAAAATATCACTTGCTTTATTAAAAAGTTGTGGGTTGTATGAAGCAATCCATTGTTAATAAAATTATCAAATGAAAAATCATTCTTTGTAAAATCACAAAGACTCCAAAATCGCATTCTAATTAGCGATATATTGACAGTCTTAGATCTGAAAATGTACATATATGTATTTGGGTAACAGATCCAAAATATATTTAAGATCCCATATTTTTCATAATAGTCATGGTTCATACATAGAAAAATCTTATGTAGAATCTTGTGCATTTTCAAGATAAAACATGTCACATAGAATATTGTATCATTGTTACTAAACTTGTTAGTATTCAATATCAAGGTTGTGAAATCGTAAATCACGGAGCGAATCGTTTTTTAATTTTGTGAATCGAATCGCATATTAAAGTGTGAATCGGAGATTCATTGGCGATTATTAAATCGTAAGTTTTTTTATAAATAATATAGAATTATGCGGAATATCTAACAAAGATCTTATTATTTTTCAAAGCTTTGCTTTTTGATATAATATATACAAATAAATTTCATAAAATATCAAAAAAAACAAAGTGGAACATTGGTTAGAGGTCGCTGTTATTACTTAGGTGGTCATGAGTTCGATCCTCCACGGCTTCGTTTTTGAAAATTAATATTTGACTTTAGGATTTGGTCAAGAATCGTAGTCAATGAAGGTTGACTACACGATTCAGGGAAAAAACGATTCCCATAAGCGATTCAAATCGATATGCTTCAAAATGAAACGAATCGTACGATTCAAATCGTGAAATTGTACGATTTTCAAAACCATGTTCAATACCATGAGATACAATTCTATGATAACCGAGAGATTATGTAAGTCAATCAAGACATACAAAGACATAATCCAAATTCCTAACAAATTTAGGAACAAAAGTATCATATACTTCATTCGTGTCTTCCACCATGAGTCTTTGAAGTAGTCAAATCCTGCTACTACGTTAACTAAATCATCCATTAGATTCAATTCTCATAGGTTGGATCGCACCAAAAACATATTGTTAGATATTTTCTTGTTTGCCTGCTCTTATACCAATTAAAAAGACGAGGGTACCCAAATACACCACAATCTTTTTGTTTCAACCTATAAGTTCTCTACTAAATGTGATCGTCTATGGACAGAGTCGAGATAATACGGAAATTCGGTTCACACTTTGTGTAATTGTCTATGGATACGATATCAAGACAACACAACAACAGTATAACTTTTGTGATTGACTATGGATACAAGATCAATATGTCATGTCCCCTCTATTCTTCCCTGCATGCCCTAATAATCTTACGTCTACCTTTATCATTCAGTGACGTGTAATCGGATCATTTGGCATTTGTTACCAGTTAGGATCTGAACACGTGTATGGTTTAGATTAGTTAGTCAGTAGGGTTTATCTTCTAATCATTGACGTATTTAAGATGTAATGAAACCCTGTTTTAGGGTAAGTATGAATTAATGAAGTGTTAAGGCTTCTGCGGCAGAGTTACTATTATCCGATCATTTTCAGTCCAATTTCCGTTCCTTTTCCGTTGATTTGACTCTCAATCGTACTAAGAACATTATAACTGGCATCAGATCCATTCCGTCCTAGCATCATGGTGGCTCGTACTTGTAAGGAGCTACAAGAAACCAACAACAGACAACAAAATGAGATCGATTCTTTACACTTGAAGGCAAACAATCTATCTCTGCAACTCAGTACAACGTCGACGAAAGATGATTTACTGTCGATGAAGGTAAAACTTAATACTAGTATACAGTCGCTAAGACAGATATTGAAAAGAGTTTTCAATCTCAGTTGGAATATATTTTTTCTAATCGAGATCTAAACAAAGATCAAAATGGAGCTTCATGATCTAATACTAGTGGATTTCATTCTACTTTTAATTCCGGTGGTCGAGATTTTAATAAATTTCATCGAATGCCTTAGCTCGATTTTTCTAGATTTGACGGCGACAACCCAAAAAGCTGGATCCAGAAATGTGAATATTGTTTTCAGATGAACAATATCCAGGAGTTACAAAAGACAAGAATGGAAACCATACATCTAGATGGTAAAGAAAATAAGTGGTATGCCAATTTTTGCCTTAATAAAACTGATATTCCATGGCCATATTTCTGTGATAATGTTTGTTCAAGATTTGAAAATCTTGCTCACGATAATATAGTTGGCTTGTCCAATAAATTGGCTCAACAGAGCACTGTTGATGCTTATTTTGAAGAATTTGAGTATTACTCTTAAGTGTTCATAAAGATTTTCCTGAGACATATTTCATTGCTAGCTTTATTGATGGATTAAAGGAAGAACTCGGAAGTCCAGTTCTCATGTTTGACCCTAAAACACTACTCCACGCATTTTCACTTGCAAGAATGCAAGAAAAAACTTTTGTCCTACAACAGAAAACCAACAAGCCTGCACCCAAATTTTTCTTTCCCTCATTTTCCAACTATATACCATTTACACCCACCACCCCTCCCCATAAATCTTCTCTTGTCCCATCCACTTCATATACTATACAAACTGCACCCAAGACTAGCCCAACTTTGCCACGCAAAAGACTTACCCTAGAGCAGGTACAGGCTAGAAAAGCACAAGAGTTATGCTTCAATTGTGATGAAACTTACAAGAGAGGACATATTTGTAAAAACCAGTATTTATGTGTACTTATAGGGGAAGAGGCTGAAGAAATTTTTGAGCATGGAGGAGAGACTGAACATGAAACTGATGAAGACCCTCACTTGAGAGTGATATGGAAATCTCCTTACATGCTTTAAATGGTAATATCTCAGGCGATACTATAAGAATTCCTGGCTTTGTCAAGAAAAAAGCTATTTCCATTCTTATTGATACTGGTAGCACACACAATTTTATAGATTGTGCTTTGGCTGCTAGCTTAGATTGTTTTATTGCTCAAATTGGTAGTTTATTGGTGACAATAGAAAATGGTGATAAAACAGTGAGTTCTGGTATTTGTTCTTATTTGGAATGGACTATGCAAGGTCACAAGTTTTGTGGTGATTTGAGACTACTTCCTTTAGGACATAGTTTTGGGAGCAGATTGGTTAAGGAATCTTGGTGATGTTCTCTTCAACTTATCCAAGTTATGCATCACTTTCAAGCACAAAGGTAAGAAGATCACATTAAATGGTATTCAACAAAAGTCTTCACTCAGCATGATGAGTGGCTCTGCAGTTATGATTTTTTTTTCAAAAACATTCTCATGGCATAGTTGGCCAGTTATTCTCCATTTCTAGCTCATCTGTCCAACCCACCACCCCACCACAAATTGCCAACTTACTCAACCAATTTACTGAGCCAAAATCTGTACCACCTGAGAGAACCTTGGATCATAAAATACCTCTCAAGCCAAATTCTGAGCCAGTGAATCTCAGATCTTATAGATGCCCATATATTCAAAAATAAGTTGTTGAGAATCTGGTAAGGAGATGCTCCACTCAGGCATTATACAACCAAGTCATAATCCTTTTTCTTCTCCTATTTTGCTTTCCAAGAAAAAAAAACAACTCTTGGAGATTTTGTGTGGATTACAGAAAGTTGAATAGCCTCACAATTAAGGATAAATTCCCAATACTAATTATTGATGAGCTCTTAGATGAATTACATGGCTCCAGATTTTTTACTAAAATTGATCTTAAGTCTGGCTACCATCAAATCAGATTTCTCCTTCTGATATCCACAAGACTGCATTTAGGACTCATCATGGGCACTTTGAGTTCAAAGTAATGTCATTTGGCCTCACAAATGCCCCAGCAACTTTTCAAGCTCTCATGAATGACATTTTTCAAGACCATCTCAGGAAGTCCATTCTTGTCTTTTTTGATGACATATTGGTCTACAGTCCTTCCTTGGAGGAGCACTTACTTCACTTAAATACAACCTTGGATCTACTCAAACAACATCAATTGGCAGCTAAATTTTCAAAATGCTCTTTTGGACAATCTGAGATTGAGTATTTGGGACACATCATTACTGGCACTGGAGTTATGTCTGACCCTGAGAAGATCTCTGCAATGGTGGAATGGCCTACACCAACTAACATCAAAGCCTTGAGGGGTATTATAGAAAATTTATGAAGGACTATGGCATTATTAGTAGACCACTTACTGATCTTTTGAATAAAGATGCTTTCATCTGGTCTCCTACAGCCACTACAGCTTTCACACAGCTCAAGAAGGCAATGTCCACTACTCCTGTTTTGGCTCTACCTGATTTCAGTAAGCCATTCATCTTTGAAACTGATGCTTGTGACTTAGGAATTGGATTTGTACTTATGCAAGAGGGCATAGCTATTGCCTTTTACAGCAAACCACTTGGACCAAGAGCTGCTGCCTTGTCCACTTATGAAAAAGAGCTCCTAGCAATTGTACAAGCAGTAACTAGGTGGAAACACTACTTACAAGGTCAGCATTTTATTATCAAGACTGACCGTCAGAGCATTAACTACTTCTTGGAGAAGAAAATTTCTACAGTCTTGCAGCAGAAATGGCTCATGAAGCTTTTGGGTTTTGACTATGAAATACAGTACAAGAAAGACTCAGAGAACAAAGTAGCTGATGCTCTCTCTAGTATAGATCACTCAACTGCTACATGCTAATCCATTTCTCTATCTCAACCTGCTTGGGCCCAAGAAATTATTACTAGCTATGCTGAAGATCATAAGGCTCAACATCTTATAGCTCAGCTAACCATTACTCCTGAGTCAACTCCTAACTATTCTTACATCAATGGTGTTTTGATGTACAAAAATAGACTTTATGTTGGCAGTTCTTCTACAACAAAGCACAAAATTTTGGAATCCGTAAACTCTTTAGATGTGGGTGGCCATTCATGTATGCAGGCTACATACATTAGAACAAAATCTTATTTATCTTGGTCTGCCATGAAGAAAGACATTCTCTTGCATGTTTCCACTTGTGATGTATGTCAGAGGAATAAAATGAGAACACACTTTTCCTGCAGGCCTTCTACATCCATTGCCAATTCCAGATCATGCTTGGCAACACATCTCAATGGATTTCATTGAGGGCTTACAAATGAGTGAGAGGTAATCTGTTATTCTGGTGGTAGTTGACAGATTAACAAAGTATAGCCACTTCATTGGACTGCATCATCCTTACACTGCTTCTTTTGTTTCCAGAGAGTTTATTTCAAATATTTGAAGGGTACATTAATTATATACCCCTAGTTTTCACACCCAACAAATATAGCCTTACACAACAATAAAAATACCCTTACCATTTTAAAACCATATTTATTTAAAAATAGATTACCTTAATACCCTTGTACATATGATTTTTTTTTATTTCTAAATACAACAAATTTCTTTCTCTACCACTTCACCGCCGCCACCACCACCAATATTGCACCACCACCACTTATATTGTACTACCACTCAACCACCGCCACCGCCACCACCACCACTGTCCCTGCTATCGTCACCGCCGCTACCGCTGCCGTCACCACCACCGTCGTCGCCGTCGTCGCCACTGCAGGTGGTGTCAACAACAGTAGTCGATCCCCAAACAAAAATCAGGAAAAAAATGATGTCAACAACCGAAGTTGATCCAGAAAAAAATTCAGAAAAATAAAAAAAAATAAAATATATAGGATCAACAACCAAAGTTAATCTCAAAAAAAAATGGTATCAACATTTGAAGTTGATCCAGAAAATTAAAAATTCAAAAAATGTTCAAATTATGTATCGGTTAACAACCAAAGTTGATCCCTAGATCTGGTGTCAACAACCAAGGTTTACACCAAAGTCTAGTGTCAACAACACAAATTGATACCAAAATAAAAAATTTATAAAATATTCAGATTATGTATGGTGTCAACAACCAAAGTTGATCCAAAATATGGTGTCAACAATCAATATTGTCCCCAAAATATAGTGTCAACAACCAAAGTTGACCCAAAAAATTCATGTACTAAAATTAGTGAACCTGGCGTGAATCGAACACGCATCTTCTGACATGGAGTCAGTTGTGCTTCCATTGCACCACAAGATCATTTCAATTTCACACCATCAATGCATCAAGAGAGTGTCTACCTGAAAGAATATGGAAGAGAATCCAACCATCATAGTAGCACCTACAGTGTTAGTGCACTTGTATGTTAGAAAGTTGGACAAATTTGCTGCATATGCCAT
Source organism: Papaver somniferum (assembly GCF_003573695.1). Classification (NCBI taxonomy): domain Eukaryota; kingdom Viridiplantae; phylum Streptophyta; class Magnoliopsida; order Ranunculales; family Papaveraceae; genus Papaver; species Papaver somniferum. Next base: position 13,483,126 of record NC_039367.1, on the reverse strand, counting down.
TACTAAAATCCCCAAAAGAGGTAGCCACATGAACTTATACTTTCTCCCAAGGACATTAAAAGTACCCGACATTTTAGATTTCATTACTACTGCTACAGGCAACAAATCAAGAAAAAAACAACGATATGAGACATGGTACAGGTACCTGATTTAAGAAAATCCAAATCAAATTCAAATGTTGTACAAAAACTTGTTATGTAGTGAGAATTTAGAGGTTTTTAAAATGGAGACAAGTTTGATATCAACAACAAATAAGAGAGAAACAAAAATAAAGAAATATCATTTTCTTAGTACAACATACCAATTCAAACATATTGAAACATGCATTTTTTTTTTGCAATTACAACAGGGTATGGATAACAAGACTAAAACAAAACAACCTTTTATCTTTAGGAAGAAATCACCTCTACCACCAACAATCCACAACCAGAACCACCATCCACCAATATTTCCATCACCAATTTTTCATTTGAACCTCACCACCACCAATAACAATTACACAGATTATCCCCAACCACCACCACAACACCAATCAGAACCAATTTCATTATCTTAATCGAAACACAACCAACATTCCAACCTTTATATCACCAATTTCATCATTTCAATAAGAATCACCACAATCTCCATCATTAATTTTATCGTTTTAACCTATTTCCATCTACATCAACATTTGTTACAAATACAATACAGCTACCACCAACATGAGAATCACAGTAGACAAAAGCTATCTAATGTAAGCCTAAATCTCAAAAAAAAAAAAAAAAAAAAAAAAAAAAAAAAAAAAAAAAAAAAAAAAAAACGGAAAATATACCATCTTCACCGCCGCCGCCACCAGAACAACCAGCACCCTCATCATCATTACTTCCCTCTTCAGTAATTCGAGTGAGTTTAACCCTAAAAATACTAGAAAACAAAACCCAAAAATCATATCTAGAACTCTTTGAATCTAATATGAAAATTTCAATCTTTTAAAGAAATATAAGAAGAAAAAGAAGAAGAAGAAGGTCACATATGTTGATGATAGTTACCGGTTGATTCCTGTATCTGTTGGCGGCGGCTAAGTTGGTGGTAGTTGCAGAGGGGGTGATGGTGATGGAGATGGTTGAAGGAACAAAATGGAACCAAAGAAAAAGTTAGTTTTGAAATTAAAAAATGATATATCGATTCTCGAGTCTCGACGGATGTAAGAGGGTGTTTGTGGAATTATCAGTAAGTGGATTTTTTTTTCTAAAACACAGAGAGGTATAATTATTGTGGTTAAGGGAAGTTATGAAGGCCCAACAGAAGTAGGCTATTTATTCAATTTCCACATATTTTAAAGCTTCATGGTCTGCCATCTTCTATTATTTCTGACAGAGACAAGATATTCACCATCAATTTTTGGCAAGGCTTATTTAAAGCTCTAGGCACCCAATTGCACCTCAGTACAACTTACCACCCACATACCGATGGTCAAACTGAGAGAATGAACTCTTGTCTTGAGAGTTACTTGAGATGCATGTGTGGTCATCAACCCAAGAAATGGAATTTATGGCTTTCACTTGCAGAATGGTGGTATAACACTAATTACCACACAATCTTAAAGATGAGCCCATTTCAAGCTTTGTATGGCTATCTTCCACCACACTTAGCTCTTCCTTCTAATGCTACCACTTCTGTTGATGAGGTTGAGACATATTTAAAACAAAGGGATATTGTTCTTGACTTGCTGAAGGATGCTCTGAGAACCTTCTCTATTGGTAACAAGGTTTACTTGAAGCTGCAACCATATAGACAAACCTTTGTGGCTCTAAGAAGAAAGTTGAAACTTGTTGCCAAGTACTATGGATCATTTGTTGTGTTACAAAAAATTGGTCCAGCTGCTTACAAGCTCCAATTACCAGCTGAAGCTAGAATCCATCATGTCTTCCATGTGTCCCAGCTGAAGAAGCACATTGGTACAACTAACATTCCATCCCATGCACTCCCTGTTTTGGATACAGATGGACAGTTTCTTGTCATTACTGTAGCTGCTCTAGACTCAAGGACCATTCTGCACAATGGATTTTCTGTGCCTCAGCTACTTATTCAGCGGACGATCTCTTCAGCAGCAGATTCTACATGGGAGGATGCAAAACACATAGCTCACCACTTCCCTAAATTTCATCCTTGAGGACAAGGATCTGCTGATGGGGAGGGTATTTTTCATGTTCCCTCTATTCTTATCTGCTACCCTAATAAACTTACGCCTGCCTTTATCATTCAGTGACGTGTAATCGGATCATTTGGCATTTATTACCAGTTAGGATTTGAACACGTGTATGGTTTAGATTAGTTAGTCATTAGGGTTTATCTTCCAATCATTGACGTATTTAAGATGTAATGAAACCCTGTTTTAGGGTAAGTATGAATTAATGAAGTGTTAAGGCTGCTGTGGCAGAGTTACATTATCCGATCATTTTCAGTCCAATTTCCGTTCCTTTTCCGTTAATTTCACTGTCAATCGTACTAAGAACAGTACACAATATTACAACGAAGTGTGTTACTTGATAATAGGTTTGGTGATAACCAAAATCTATAGGATCACTATCAAGTAATGCGGAGTTAACGTATATGTGTATTTTAACTTATTATAATAAACAATTATAATACGGAAATCAAAGTAAAAGACACAACAATATTTTGTCAACGAGGAAACCGCAAATGCAGAAAAATCCTGGGACCTAGACTAGTTTTCAATACTCTTAGAATTAAGCCGCTATACAAAACCTAATACCAACTTCGTATAGTTGAGACCAAGCAGACTCCTCGAGCTACTTAGTTCCCTCAGTATCCTTGCGCCTTCGACTTCTAGAGTTACGCACGTGAATAACAAGTTATTTGGATCGTATTCCAAACAGCAAAGCAAGAATCTGTTTGGTAACCACTCTAATCAATCTTGCTACAATATTTAGATTATTTGTTGACAAAGGCTCTTCCATTTTATCTAATAAATTCCTTTCTCTGGTTAGATCATTCTATCCAATAACTACCTAAGTAGTCAAGTTTAGATTGGCACTCAGTCAAAATAAATCTCAAAAGAGATATATAGAGAATGCCGATCTCATGCAACTAATCAATCAAATAAATTTGATCATAGTTGGATCCCATCCGATCAAGGTTTGTGCACATAATTCACAAGATACGAAAACTAATAAGAAATCTTTTTCGTCTTCAAATCTTCTTTAATCTTCAATAACCTGCACAACACAACTTGAATATCTTGTAGTTAATCACGCACAGAACAGTTTGTTAACAATGGATTATCACAAGATGTCTTTAGATCTATAAACAGTTCTAAAGATCTCGTCGATACTCTGATCTAGTTTGAGTGAATCTTATATCAGAAGAGAAGATTCTCAAGAATAAACAAACAGGTGTAATCAAAGTTTCAACAACCTTTAGTCAATCAAATCTGTTAGAGCACATCTCGGTCGAACTCGCATGCGTTGCTATCTCAAGCATGTTTGTCAAGTTTAGTTGTCAAAACTATATGTCTTGATTTCTAGATTACTTATAACTAAGTATCGGTTTAGGACATATTAGTGTAGTTGAGCTCCATACTCCATGGCGATCATCTTACGAAGATGAAGAACTACTCGGGGAACCAGTGGAACTTCATCCGATTAAAAGGTATGTGGAGACTTGAACTTATCTATCACTCAAAAGTCTATCTCTCTATCTCCTACTCTTGAGACAAAGTCGTATAAGTATGATAGTTTCCATACATACACATTTGCTTTTTCGAGCCGAGTTTACTCGCCTATCTTTTTCTCGAAATACGTGTTGGTAAGCTTTCGCTTTAACCACTTTTCATCTTTATCTGTGACAAAAGTCATGATAACGTTTCAATCTTGAAAATAGCTTTGATGACGATAGTCGTGAATAATGATTGTTATAACATTATAGAAGAATGTTTCAATGATTGAAATGTAGAGTTGAGATTATGTAACCAACTATGGATATAAGCATATATAGTGTGTTCGCACATTATTGTAAAAATCCATGTTCCGGAAAACAATTGTGTGCATTTGTGCATGCAACATTGGTAAAGGAGACAGGTTGGGTACGCGTACCCATACGCGTACTGGCGGAAGTTTTCTAACCGAAAATTTCTACTGGAGTTTGTAGTTTACAAACTGGAAAACCAGTCACCTTAGGTACGCGTACTCATGGAAGTTTTCGAACCAAAAATTTCTGCTGAGTTTCCAAACTCAAATCCGGTATCTAAGGTACACGTACCCATACGCGTACCCAAGCTGGTTATTTCTCAAATCGGAAGTTCATGAACTTAAAACAATAAATCAATAAGGAATGCAATCTTTGCAAACCGTGGCTATATTGTTCATGAATTGATTCAAGTGAATCAACCCGATTTTGTTTCAACTGTGTCTATTAATAAAGACCCAAGCAATTGAATAACTCTATCAACTAGTTCTTATGATTCATTTAAACTAGTTATAAGAAAGATGAATATGGTTGATATGAAAGTACTCATATGGCTAACCTCGGTTAATTATTTGTGAACCAACCAAGTGTACACGTTTAGGTACGGTTACTCAAACCTAAATGAAACACATTTCATTTGTATATGATAATCTAAGTTTTGATATAACGGTTGAAAGATATTAGCTTGGAGAAATCAGGTTTTTCATCTAACGGTGCATACTGAATGCTTTGTTACCAAGGTAACTTAGATTGCAAACCCTGATTTGAAAATTATATAAAGGAGACATCTAGCAACTGGAAAATCTAATTCCCACACCTCCTGTGTGATACTAGTTAGTTTGCTAGAGTCGATTCTCCTTTAACCTTAAGTTTCTTCCCGAGACCCTGTAGGTTAACGACTGAAAGACTTCATTGGGATTGTGAATCCAGACGAAACTAATTCTCTTGTAGTTGAGCGATCTGATCTTGCCATTTTCTATTGTACGAGTTCAATTGAATAATTGGCTTGAGATTATATCTCCGATATGTCAAGATAAAAAGAAATCACAAACATCTTCGTCTCATCATTTGTGATTCCGCAACATCTTGTTTCGTTACCATACGATTAAGATTGTTGTGAGGTGATTGATAATACTAGGCTGTTCTTCGGGAATATAAGTCTGGATTATCAATTAGTTCCTGTTCACCTTGATTTATCAAAAGACGGAACAAAAAATTCTTAGGTCTATCTGTGGGAGACAGATTTACCTATCATAGACTTTTCTGTGTGATAAAGATTTGTTTATTTAAGTCTCCAACTTTGGGTTATTGCAACTCTTGGTTGTGGGTGAGCTCAACTAAGGGAATCAAGTGCGTCGTATCCTGCTGGGATCAGAGACGTAAGGAGCGCAACTGTACCTTGAATCAGTGTGAGATTGATTAGGGTTCAACTACAGTCCAGACCGAAGTTAGTTTGTAGTAGGCTAGTATCTGTAGCGGCTTAATACAGTGTGGTGTTCAATCTGGACTAGGTCCCGGGGGTTTTCTGCATTTGGGGTTTCCTCGTTAACAAAATTTATGGTGTCTGTGTTTTTTCTATTCCGCATTATATTTTGTTATATAATTGAAATATCACAGGTTGTGCGTTAAGATCAATCAATTAGAATATCCAACCTTTGGTTGTTGATTTAAATTTATTGACACTTGGATATTGGTCTTTGGTACCATCCAAGTTATTATCCTTGTATTTGATAAAGACTCGCATATTTCTATTTGCTTGAGTAAAGATCAAATCAAGTGAGATAGATATTAACTCCTCGATATACTTTTCTCTAGATTTAGTCTGACTGTCTAGTTGATTCTCTAGAAAGTATATTGGAGTTAGTCCATACATATTGCTAACCGAAATATTGGGTGTGGTTTTTATACCCCCGCTTTTTCAAAATCAATCGAAAACTAATCACACTACAAATATCTAGTTTCCCACCAACGGTACTCATAGAGCTTCTTGATCCCACAAAAATCTTTAGACGAGCGGTCGTAAGATATTTCACGTAATTAGGATACTTTCCTCTCCAAATAGACGGCTCCACCAGAAACAACAAGATATGATGTTTGCCTTGCTCTTAGGATAGTTTGCTAGAAATGCAAACTAAGGTATTTATAGACCAAGGATGTTAGGACACCAAGGAATTTCCAAAACCGAAAATATTCTTAAGATATGCAATGAATGGAAATATTCGGTTTTCATATTTCCAATAAATGCTTGTCCAATATTTCCGAAATCTCTCAATAGAAAATCTCCAACTAGTAAATGCACATTACTAATTTTTATTTTCTATAGCTATACATTAATTGCTGGTAATTAATGTATATAAAAACTTTAATTAAAAGATTCTTAATTTATTTCGGCACAGGATCACCTTCAGTACTAAGGAATATCTTTGAACAAGAAATGATAAGAGTTATTGCTCGTGTTCAAAGTATGTTGACATCTTATCACTGCAAATCCTTATTTCATATTTATATGGATTTGCATTCTTGGAATCGGTTATACCACACTTCCAACAAGTTTAGAATTGGTTCGCATGTTTTCCAAGACTATTATGTGATTGATCATATACTAAATCACATACATGGGTTCAATCAGTTTTACCAATCACTAGGATTGGTTATACCTAAATATGGAAACACTTGTGATCGGTCATACCAGTCACTAGGATTGATTACACCAATTACAAGGATCGGTTCCATCTACACATGGTATTACTTGTGATCGGTCACACCAGTTACCAGGACCGGTTACACCAATTCCAAGGATGAATTACACATACACTCATGATTGGTCACACCAATTACAAGGATCGATCATACCATCACATGGTGATTACTTAGGATTGGTCACAACAATTAACAAAAACCAGTCATACCAAATCATAAGTAGGAATTGTGATTAGTTATACCAAGATACATAAACTAAGTTAATATCGGTTCTACCATCTCACACGTATTGGTCATCCAAAGATTTGCAATAAGTAGCTGGACCAATAAGCCTAATGATTTCCCTTTCGATTTGATGAATGTACTTACTTTAAAAAATGTAAAACATTATTTCCTAAAATGAAATCTTCACCATAACCCATTCACATAATCGTAACAATATATACAAGATTATGTCGATGTCATATCTACGAAGTTCAAAGATAAGCGTTATACTTTGTAGTCTAATTCCCTAATACTATGATCATACTATTATGATCACGTCCCATCACTAGAGTATTACCCAATATGTACAGTATAAATATATTCCCAGTTATATTTTCAATATGCATGACTTGAAAGATACGTTAGGAATGAAACAAGTTCAAGTCAGTATTACTAACCTTAAGTGGAAGGATGATGTCATCGTTATAGTTCGTTACTTCTTCGCATTCTTCGGGTATTTGGAGTAATACTTGTATGTCTCAACATTCCTAGACTTTCTAGTCTAACCTAAATGAAGTTGACTCTAGTATTTAATCAAGCGACTCTAGATGAGTTTTGATACTAAAATATGACAACCAAACTTGACATACCAACGCTTGGTGAGTTCAACCGAGCTATGCTCTAACAGATAAAATAATATAATACGGAAAATAAATACCACAGGCACCAGAGATTTTTGTTAAAGAGGAAAACTACAATCTTGTAGAAAAACCCCTGGACCTAGTCCAGATTGAACACACACTGATTTAAGTCGTTACACCACTTACCTACTACCATATTTCAGACTACATGTAATACTTGATTCAGTTGTATTCATGCACCTATATAACTCTTAGCAGAGGACCAATTCTCTTTAGGAATTCCTCTTGTAAACCATCTAGCAGAACCCCGATTTTCTTTAGAAGTTTCTCTTGCAAATCCTCTAGCAGAACGTTAATTCTCTTTAGAAGATATTCCTCAACAGTTAAGGTAACCTAATTGATCCTTCCTCACAAGATCATCTAGAATAATATATAAATATCTTGATCAATCAAATATAGGGTTTATGAAAAACACCTAGGAAAAAGTTCCGTAACTATCAAAGAAGATAACTTCCATATGCTTTATGATCCCCGAATAAAGTCTTTTTAAAACTCACTCTTGTTCGTAAAGAACAAAGATATGGATATGCGACACACACATAATTTTTCAAGGGATAGGTAGTGTGGTTACATGAAACCCCTATTTATAGTGAATGATCAAGGATAGGTTTCTTGGAAACAAAGCTATCTTGTCTAGGAAAGGAAACATCCAAATTCTTGACCAAAATAGGCTTTTAGTCACGTATTCACGGTTTTGGTTCGCTAACTGTTGCCAAAAGTTCGTGTATAATTTCCTATTCACGAAATCTTCCTTAGCCACACTTATAAGTGTTTCTTTAATTAATCACTCATAACTTCTTCGTTATAACTCGGAATTGAGTAATTCTTGGCTTGTTGCATTCGTATTCTCATTCACTACAACATGAGGACCTTTCTAGTGATAAAGGTCATTCTCACAAAATTCACGAGATCAAATATCCTCGAGTAAATATATAAATATATATTTTTTTTCATAAGAATTGTTCCACAGAGTGAGCACTTGTTTCGATAGAGAGGTAGAGTAAACAAGAGAATCATGAGTTTCTTACTAACCTTAATGAAGTTCTCAAATATGTCTTCGTGTAGTCTTCAACATCCATTCTTCAAGAATATCTTTGATTCAATACTCTACTTCTTAAACCTAATTTACTCCGAAACTTACTTTAGTGACGAAATCAAGAATCATCTAAATTTGTAAACTAACTTGACATACCAACGACAATGGATTCAACCGAGTAATTATATTACACCGTGAACTGAGAAAAATTGGAGAAGAACCTAAGAATGGGTCGTATACCAAACTCTTTTTATGGATGTCCTCTATAACATATCAAAAATTTACATCAATCAGACAAACGAGCCAAGAGATGTGAACGGAATATTGAGCAATATCACTGCTGAAAAACTTCTGGATCTCTTGGAAGTTTTATGTTCCCTTAATTTGAGGCCCTAAACGATCTCAAAACTCAAAAATCTTCTTTAAACTACATAGATTATCTCATGGGCGTCAAAAAGTTAGGGTAGATCATCAAAAACGGATATCACCTAAAAGACAATGAAAGCCTTATTTCTGAATTTTAAGACCACAAAATTATGACGAGATCCTCATTCATCCACCTATATTTTCATTCATTTCACTATCCAATGACAAGTTTATGCTACTTCGATGATAATACAAGATGAAGACTTGCTTGGGTGGTGTCCAAACCATTTGGTGAGCTAGAAACGCTGTCGTGCTATTGGAATCATCATTCTCTTCATTTGACTCGGGATCATGTCGAATGAAATCACTACCTTGTTTCTCAAGTGAAATTTCTTCCTAGAAGCATCAACTACAAAAATATGAGTATTCCTTTTAAGAGGATCACAAGCAATCATGTGAACATGATACTTATATCATCGTTATCATCGTCAGACGATCCGTCAACCAAAATTGGCCGTCTGTTAGGATATTCTTAATCATTGAGGTTATCATATTCGCTGCAACAAGAAGCATGATCATATCCATCTTCTAACATCTCAACCAAACAAGTGAGAATATTCATACGACATTTATACTTTCATACGCTCTCCAGACGATGCTCTATCATCATGTCAGGACTACAGCTCCAATTATTGCTCCTCTGACAGCTACTCGTCATCATTGAAGTGCGAATCTGAATCTTTGGTAATAAATCTAACGACTAAGTTAAAATTATTTATTGTGCTTATGTTAGTAAAATCACCATTCAAAGCTTACTGCGGAATATTAGTGTCCCATACTAAGAAGGAGACTAAATATTGATGGTGGATTTTTGACAAAGTATAAAATTATAAAATAATAGTTCATATATCTCTGATCCCACATCATAAGTATATAAAATTCATATTTTATATTTTAGAGACAAAACAGTTGTTGCAGCATCTTTGGCTGATCATGTAACCTCTTCAAAGCATAAATATGTAACAACGATATTAAAGTCTAGGTGTCTGATATTTTAGTATTCTCTCTCTCTATTTATATATATATATATATATATTTATTATATTTTGAAATTCAGTATCCACTTCTACATAAAAATCATAATGATTGGACAACTTCTAAATGGATTGACCACTAGTATAGAACAATTATGTCTTCAGGAGGTCCTAAACGTGTTTGCCTGCTCTGATACCAATTGAAAAAGCGGGGGTCTAACAACCACACCTAATATTTCGTTTAGGAAATCTGTATGGACTAACTCCAATATATTTCCAATAGAATCAACTAGACAGTCAGACTCAATCAAGGAAAATATATCCAAGAGTTATATCTCAATTTCTCAAATCAATCTGCAATCGAACAGATAGAAATCTGTGAGCCGGATTAATATGAGAAATAACTTGGATGGTACCAAAGGCCAATATCCAAGCGTCAATCAATTTCAATAAACAACCAAAGGTTGGATTATCTAATAGATTGAACTATGCACAATTGGTAAATCCAACCTTTGGTTGTTGATTGAAATTGATTGACGCTTGGATATTGGTCTTTGGTACCATCTAATTTATTTCTCATATTAATCCGGCTCACAGATTTCTATTTGTTCGATTGCAGATTGATTTTAGAAATTTAGATATAACTCTTGGATGTATTTTCCTTGATTGAGTCTGTCTGTCTAGTTGATTCTCTTGGAAATATATTGGAGTTAGTCCATACAGATTGCCTAAACGAAATATTAGGTGTGTTTTTTAGACCCCCGCTTTTTCAATTGGTATCAGAGCATGCAAACACGTTTAAGACCTTATAAGTCTGTGTTTGTAGCAATATGATTTCTATGGATAGATTGTCTCATTTTTATGCACTTAAAAATGTCTTCCAAAGTTTTTGATTACGTCAAATGTCTTGGGCTTACCTCAAAGGATAACTCCTTAGATGATTCATCCAAATCGCGAGGTAGAAACTTTTTGCTATCAGATTCTGATAACATTCCCTCTGATGAGACAATTGATATTATGTTAGAAACTGAAATCAATCTCACCAGAACATTAAAAAAATCTGCTGAGATTATTGATTTTTCAAGATTCTAAAATAAATTTTCTTCAAGAAAAACATGCTCAGCTCATTGATGAACTCGAGAAGTCTCTTGGTCGAGAACGGGAACTCTACAGTATTGTTGAGTCTTTCTCTAACAATATTGAAAAACTTGTTCAAGAAACTACCCTACAGCGTGAAAAAATTAGTGTTCTTGAAGATATTGTTAAAGAATATTCAATTAGAGAAAAATGTTTGATCGAGACTCATTTATCAGATCTGAACAGCATTCGTGCTGAAAAAGAGAAACTGGTCGCATCTCTTCTCCTAGCCCAGGAACAGTGCAATTCCTTGAAAAAGGAAAACTCTGTCTTAATGAGAAAATCTACTTCTATGTATTTCTCTAATTCTCATAAGGTATTACAGCACATGAATAAAATTACTCCAAAGGAAGCATCTGCTAAGAAATGCTTACATAACTTGCAGTCTTCCAATAGGTCTATGAGTTTAGAACAGGTTCCTTCCGATGTCTCTCTTCCAGGAACCTGTTCCTTCTGCGGGAAAAGAAATCATTATGATTCACATTATTTTGCTAGAAAGAAACAGATTTCTGATCTTCAAAATCTACTTCTTTTTGTTGTTGACAGGGTGAATTGTCTGACAACATCTACAATGAATTTCATTCCTGCAGAAAACCATAATTCTCGTGTACAAGTTTTCCAAAGTCACTCTTTTAGAAATCTCTACAGGAATTGTGTCCCTCTTAATGGTGCTAATTCTTGCGCTACAAATGTACACATTCCCAGTGCTAATGAGAATAATTCTGGTAGACCTAAGTCTAGGAAATGGATTTATCTAAATCCTGACCTTCTGGATCTCTAGAGGTCCTAGATTTTGTTCTTAGAAAAATCCTTCTGATGGATACTCAAAAAGGTTTAGGTCTTATTCCCCTGGGATAAGAAACAACCGAAGGAAGGTACGGAATACGATTCAGATGGTATTTACACCTCATCTCTTAATATTCATGGTGGAATTCTCACTTATCTACCTAGATCTAGTTAATTTCATTCTTGTAACTAACTTGAGAGTTGCAAGGATGACATTTGCGAGATGCTCAAGTCTATTGTAGGTTACCATCTGTCTTGTGTTTGATTTAACTGTTTTCTTCTTTTGTGAGAGATATCTGAAAACAGAGTGTATTTCCTTTTTTTTTTGGATTTTTTGTTGATCCATTAACCTTCCATCACTGGTCCACGAACCTCCATGTCTTACTTGGGAGTTTTCTTTTTAGGGTTTTCTTAACAAGGGTGTTCTTCTCTTGTTCATAAACGTATATATATATATATATATATATAAATATATACTGTTTTTCCTTTCCTATAATTTTTTTTGTTGTTTGGAAAACTCCTCAAGACCTCAAGAAGTGGTGAATCTTGAGATGGAAGAAGATATTAAAGGATGCGATTCAATTCAAGAACTTTTCTTGAAAAATATGATTGCAAGGAAAGAGTACAACTTCTGGATTGGTGAATCTGTCAAAGATTTAATTCTTTTTCAAAATGACTTAAAGGTCGAATTTGCAAATCTTCAACTGCAAATAAATCAGCTCATTGATGGTTAGACCAAAATTCTTGATAATCAAAATGTCCTGATACGGAATCATAAGAAACTCATTATGAACTGCATTAAAGCTAGGCATCCTTCCCGTATTGTTGATCGAAAAGTAAATGTTCTAACCCATGAACATGGAGTCTTCACGGTCAAAAGAATCAAGGATATCAGTGATACCTTTTATGATGGAGCCTTCAAAAGGTATGAAGTTATCAAAGAAACTTGATTTTGTCTAAGAAACTTCTTATAAGAATTTATTCTTGTGTTTTAAGAAGGATAACTAGGGTTTGGAATAGCATATATTGTGATTACACATAGCTATTGCCAACGATTTTCATCTTACAATGTTTTTAGATTTATTTATTTAAATTCTAAGTTATTTGGAAGATGATTTTGCAGTATTAATCTTTATTGGTTTCATATATTGCAAATAATGTCACGGGATATGTGTATTTACGTCCGTGAACTATGATTTTCCCATATATGTCAAAATTTAAGTCTATTGTGTCATTATACAAATATTGATGAAAATATAATGAACTTTTGAATTATATGTCAAAGATTAAGTCTATGATATCATTATGCAAATGTTGATGAAAAATAGAATGAATCTTTGAATATTCCGCAGTTTTGATCTTTCCCTGATCCACTTCTATGTGAAAGTAATGTATGGTTCCGTAAGTTTTCTTATGTTGAGTATTTACGATTAAATTAATCATTAAGGTTCCTTTGTGGTTAATTTAATTGAGTTTTCTGGATACAAATTAATGTTCCATATGATTTGTTAATGTCCATAGAAATCCTTCTTTTCTTGCAAAAGAAAGGTCGCTCTTGTTGTTCTTTCGGGAATGACATTTTATGGGGGGGAGTTGTTAATTGAACTTGTGCTTAATTGCCAAATCTTTATGAGGAGTTCGGCTGTGGAATATTGTAGGAGTTATCTTGTATCTTTATAAACTCCTTGATGAATACACTAAGTTTCGACTATGTGAAATCATCGAAACAAAGTTGATATGTTCCTTTTTAGTCATGAAGTATCTCTTTGAGAATTTCATTATGATCCCGCTAGTTTTCGTACCTTTGCCAATTTATATTGACAAAAAGGGGGGGAATTATTTTGTAGTTCACACTACATATACATATGGTTTATTGATCATTATGTAAAGGGGAGTGGTTTTGATTGTGAGGTGAATTATTGACTAAGGGGGAGTGATACATATCACCGTAGTATTATTGTCAAAGTTGTGATACAATTGAACTTTGATGCTGAGTAATAATACTAGGACACTGTATAACAATAAGTGAGAATAATTGTTTCTTGTTGTTATGGCTACGGATCTTCAAAAACTATGATGCCGAGTTGAGCACGTTCAGAATCTCTGGATTACTTGGAGTGACGAAGAATTTAAGGAATGTTGAAGAACCAAGAAAATCAAGCATTTGTATGAGAAGCTACAAAGTTTATTTTTTTTGTAATCCATATGTATTGATAGTTTTGTTACTAAAATTGACAAGGGGGGATTGTTAGAGCACTGCTCGGTCGAACTCACAAGCGTTGCTATCTCAAGCTTGTTTGTCAAAACTACAAGTCTTGATTTCTAGTATACTTATAGTTATTTCTCGGATTACGATAGAATGTGTAGTTGAGCTTTAGACTTCACGGCGTTCATCGATTGAAGACAAAGAACTTATAATGGGAGCTTGTGGAACTTCATCAACAAAAGGTGTATGGATACTTGAACTCATTATACACATTTGATATTACGAGCTGAGTTTAACTCGGTTATATCTTTCTCGAAATATGTGTTGGAAAGATTTTTGCTTTAACCACATTCATCATTATTCTTGACGAAAGTCAAAAGATGATTATGTGAAAATCACCTGGTAACACCTTACATGATTTGCGTGAGACAGTCATTTGATGTAGGCTCAGAATGTTTCATATTGATCATTCGATCACTTGAAAATTGCTTATAAGCTAATAGTTTTTGTAAGACAGCTATTGTCGTCTTCTAAGAATGTTTCAATGATTGAAATGACAGTTAAGAGCTAAAACCCATGTCTGGATACATTATGGTTTGTATACTTTGTGTACGAACTGTTTTGACAGAATTCAGGACCGGAAGTTTGCATGCCCGTTCGCAAACTTATTCAACTGTTTAAGTCAGGGTACTTAATTTTGCATTCCCGTTCGCAAACTGATTTAATTGTTGAAGTCCAAGAACCAAGTTTGCGTACCCGTTCACAAACGGTTTCAACTGAATTCAGTATGGAGCTAAAGTTTGTGTACCCGTTTACAAACTGTCGGCCTTTGACCAATGTCTGCACCTAAGCTCGCATACCCGTTTGCATACTTAAGTGGTTCAAGTTCTTAAATTGGTTAAGTATGATTTCATACTCATGAACAAATACATTTATAAATTAAGCAATGCAATCTTTGCAAGCCGTGGCTAAAATGTTCATGAGCTTTAGACTTCACGACGTTCATCGATTGAAGACGAAGAATTACTAAGGGGAGCTTGTGACAAAAGGTATGTGGAGAGTGAAATTCATCTATCACTCGGAAAGTCTATTTCTACTCTCTCCTTCTTAAGACAAAAGTCGTATTACTATATAATGTTTGATTTATGCACATTTGATATTTCGAGCTGAGTTTAACTTGCTTACATATTTCTCGAAATATGTGTTGGTAAGCTTTCGCTTTAACCAAGTTCATCTTATATTCTTGACGAAAGTCAAAAGATGATCATGTGAAAAATAACCTGGTAACATCTTACATTATTTGTGTAATACAGTCATTTGATGTAGACTCGGAATGTTTCGTATTGATCCATTGATCACTTGAAAATTGCTTTGAAGCTAATAGTTTGTGTGAGACGGCTATTCCCGTCTTCCAAGAATGTTTCAATGATTAAGATGGAGTTTAGAACAATTAATCATTGATTGGATATAACACAATTGTTTGAGGGTGAAAACAGTTTCTGCTGGTTTCGGTAATTTCGTGTGATGTGGGTGAGAAACAAATCTAAACCCTAAACAATGTACTGCAAGGGAGTACTTTAGATTCGAGAGATCAATATGTACAAGTCCGGCCTAAACCAAGAAATAGCCATTCCATACTTGCTTCGGTCACAAAGTGGAGGAGAAGGGTTGGTTTTGGAGAGGGAAGCGAAGAGAGTGTTAAGACCAGAATAGTTGATTATGGAAGAGTAGTGGTTTCACGACTTGTATCAGAAAGTGAGAAGCTAACAGATGGGAAAGCTAGCAAACGTTTTATGAGTGTTGTATGCTCCTGACCAGAACTTGTTGTTCGGTGGAAATAGGTAATGCCTATTTATACAAGTCGAAGTGAAACGTACTCTGGTCTCATTAAGAAATGGAACACGGGTGAGTAAATGGGAGGAGGTGGTAACCGGTAACGATTGGAATTGATGTTCCATAAAAGAAAGCGTTTCACCATTATTCCCTGTATTTACTAACCGCCTCATCCTTATGACACTTTCTTATAACGGGCGTAGTGTACGCCGCACGTTGTAAACCGCCAAACCAACACCCAATGAGCATCCCCCAGTTTGTGACATGCGTTGATGTATCGAGTGTTTTCGTGGAAAACATGTAGCACGTTGTTGTTTTCTGGCAAGTTGAGCCTGGGAGATTTGCCGTCTTGGTGGTGACCTTCGACGGTCGAGATTTTGCATCTTAAGAGGAAAGGTAGCCGTTGATTATTGCAACCCTTCGTTTGGTATCCAGTGACATGAAATCATGATCAGTATGGATTTAATATGGCCTAGTTTAGGCGTGGCCAAAATTTAGGGCCAAAGGTTGCCATGTGTTAGCTGGTAACCTTGGACGGCTAAGATCTGCACCTTAAATGAAAAGTGGTCATTGATTGTTGCAGACCTTCGTTTTGGTATCCGCATAGGGAAGGCCAGCATGGTATGGCACGACAAGGTGGTTGGCATGCCATTAGCACATGTGGCATGACATGCCTTAGCGCGGTTTGGCGGCCAAAGGTTACCATGCGCTGTCTGGCGACCTTGGACGGCTAGGATTTTCATCTAGGATTGAAGGGTGGCCGTTGATCGTCGCACGCCTTCGTTTTGGTAGCCGCATAGGGAAGGCCGGCATAGTATGCCGCGGCAAGGTGGTTGGCATGCCATTGGCACATGTGGCATGGCATGCCTTGGTGTGGCCAAAACTAGGGTTTTGGACCAAAGGTTACCATGCGTTGTCTGGCGACCTTGGACGGCTAGGATTTACATCTAGGATTAAAGGGTGGTCGTTGATCGTCGCACGCCTTCGTTTTTGTAGCCGCATAGGGAAGGCCGACATGGTATGGCGCGACAAGGTGGTTGGCATGCCATTGGCACATGAGGCATGGCATGCCTTGGCGCGGTTTGGCGTGGCCAAAACTAGGGTTTTGGGCCAAATGTTACCATGCGTTGTTTGGCGACCTTGGACGACTAGGATTTGCATCAAGGATGGAAGGGTGGTCGTTGATCGTCGCACGCCTTCGTTTTGGTAGCCGCATGGGGAGGAAGGCATGGTGGGTCCAAGGCCAATAGCGCGGATGGCTTGGCATAATGGGGCCAAGGGTTTGGTACGGACGGCTTGGCAGGTGGGGCCAAGGAAAGGTGCGGTTGGCTTGGCATGGTGGGGCCAAGGGTTTGGCATGCCATTGGCGCATGGTGCGGCTAGCATGGTTGGTTCCAAAGCAAGGCGCGGTTGGCTTGGCATGGTGGGGCCAAGGTTTTGGCATGCCATTGGCGCATGGTGCGGCTAGCATGGTTGGGGCCAAGGCAAGGTTCGTTTGGCTTGGCATGGTTGGGCCAAGAGTTTGGCATGCCATTGTCGCATGGTGTGGCTAGCATGGTTGGCATGCCTTAGCGCGGTAGACGTGGTTGGCATGGTTTTCCATTGGCACAATGATGCGGCTGGCATGGTTGGCATGCCTTGGCGCGGAGATGTGGATGGCATGGTTTCCCATTGGCACAGTGGTGCGGCTGGCATGGTTGGCATGCCTTGGCCCGGAGATGTGGCTGGCATGGTTTTCCATTGGCACAGTGGTGTGGCTGGCATGGTTGGCATGCCTTTGCGCGGAGATGTGGCTTGCATGGTTTGCCATTGGCACAGTGGTGCGGCTGGCATGGTTGGCATGCCTTGGCGCGGAGATGTGGCTGGCATGGTTTTCCACTGGCATAGTGGTGTGGCTGGCATGGTTGGCATATGCCTTGGCTCATAGATGTGGCCGGCATGGTTGGCATGCCTTGGCGCGGAAATGTGGCTGGCATGGTTTTCCATTGGCACAGTGGTGCGGCTGGCATGGTTGGCATTCCTTGGCGCGGAGATGTGGATGGCATGGTTTTCCATTGGCACAGTGGTGCGGCTGGCATGGTTGGCATGCCTTGGCGCGGAGATGTGGCTGGCATGGTTTTCCATTGGCACAGTGGTGCGGCTGGCATGGTTGGCATTCCTTGGCGCGGAGATGTGTCTGGCATGGTTTTCCATTGGCACAGTGGTGCGGCTGACATGGTTGGCATGCCTTGGCGCGGTAGCATGAGAATTAGGGTTTGGCATAGATGATGTCGGTCAATGTTAAGGGTTCTGCCGTGGAACATGACACATAAAAAAAAGGTACCCTAGTAATTCTTACATAGGCATGCTGATCGATTCAATAAATGTTCTAATGGTCATAGTGACGTCATGTCAGATGTGCGGTTTTACGATTTTAACCCTAAGCTAAAAATCACCATCAAGATTAAGTCCCCTGCTTAGCTCGGAACGGGAGCATCGTTGCGAGGTAAGCATAAGATGGTGACAGGCTAGGACAAAAATCGAAACAATAAGTCGTGAAAAGATGGTCAGGAAGGTCCGACTAACCTTTTTCGAGAGGTAAAGAGAGTTTGTGCTTCCCGTGTTGGCGGCCTTGCATAAATTGTACTGGTGGTGCAGACCGTGGAGTGGTGAGATGAAAATCATCGGCTTAGTATGGCCATGCATCACTTTGGCTGGGTTAGGGAACGCGGAGGCGCTGGATTAGCGATTTATCGGTGTTGGTGTGGCTTGAGCGGAGCTGCTGGCGTTGGTCGGTTTTGGAATGGGAGCCGCAGGCAATGGTCGGCTTGGAATGGGAGCGCAGGCGTTGGTCGGCTTGGAATGGGAGATGCAGGCGTTAGTCGGCTTGGAATGGGAGCAGCAGGCATTGGTCGGCTTAGAATGGGAGCGACAGGCGTTGGTCGGCTTGGAATGGGAGCCGTCAGCATTGTTCGTCTTGAAATGGAGCTGCTTGCGTTTCTCGGCTTGGAGTGGAGCTAGCTTGAGTTCCTTGGAAGGATGACGACTGGCTTCAGTTCCATGGAAGGATGACGACCGGCTTCAGTTCCGTGGAAGGATGACGACCGGCTTCAGTTCCGTGGAAGGATGACGACCGGCTTCAGTTTCATGGGATGACGGAAACTTTGTCTGAATTAGGGTTTGGCATGCCGAAACCCTAATTAGCGCCCTTTACTAGAATCGTTGTAGAATTCTCGTACGAACTTGTATTTTGACGGTCCGCCCCTCCATTCTGAACAGAAAAGAATTTCCTATCTTCCCTCGAGGGAATATTTAGGTTTTCAGCTCGTTCGGGAGGTGAAAACAGCTCGACAGTAAAATTCAGGAAGAATTGCGGGCCCGTGGAATGATGGCAGCTTGCTTTAGTTCCGTGGGAAGATGATGAATTGATTTGGGAAGATAAAAACTTGCTTCAGTTCCCTGGGAAGGTGACGAATGGCTTCGGGAAGATAACAACTTGCTTCAGTTCCCTGGGAAGGTGACGACAGGCTTCGGGAAGGTGATGACAGGCTTCGGGAAGGTAAAAACTTGCTTCAGTTCCCTGGGAAGGTGACGACTGGATTCAGGAAGATAACAACTTTCTTCAGTTCCCTGGGAAGGTGACGACTGTCTTCGGGAATGTAACAACTTGCTTCAGATTTTAGCATGCTGCAACCCTAATTAGCGCCCGTTACTAGAATCGCTGTAGAATTCTCGTACGAACTCGGATTTTGACAGTCCGCCCCTCCATTCTGAATGTAAAAGAATTTCTTATCTCCTTACGAGGGAATATTTAGGTTTTGAGCTCGTTCGGGAGGCGAAAACAGCTCGACAGTAAAATTCAGGAAGAACTCGAGAGGGATGTTGCAGGCCCGAGGTGGCATAGTCGCGCCCAATCATCCATTTCATGGAGCAAGAAGGAATATTTATTTTGTTCAAACTCTAGAAACTCCGTCCGCATGAAAAGAGATATTGACCTTTTTTTGTTTTCTGTTGCTCGTCCGGATCCGTGCTTTCGTCTGCAGTGTCTCTCCAGTGGATTCCAAAATTTGTCAAACTCCATTGCATTCTTGGGACGGATGGATGTGGTTGCGTTTTCGGTCCATCCTTGATTTAGGTTTTCAGTGCCTGGACCCTCTGATCGCGATGACAATATGTTGTGGATGCTTGTATTGGTCGAAATCTTCCGGAGACACTGGATGAAATAGATGAGTTGGGAGACGTTTCGTTGGCGATGTGCTACTATCAAGTCTTCAAGGACTTGGTTCCAAGTGGCATCCTTCGAACCATCTTCCAAATCTTGGACTATCGTGTGGAATGGGATGTGGTGAGAAATCCCCAGTTATGCTTCTGTTAGATCTGATGGCTTGGCCGAATATGTGAATGTATCTTTGTGGCGTGCATTTGGAATCTTCGGTGCACATGTACGACTTGATGTTGAGAAATTCCTGCGGCTCGTAAAACCTCGACAGTGATGATGTTGAAATCAGAAATAACCTGGTTGAGGGGAGTGAAAGCGTCCCATGTTGGTAGTCCCCATGTGTAGCCTACTTTCATTGCATCGCTTTGAATCCACGTCCACGGGATTTGATATAAGATGTGATGCTAGGGTGATCAAAATATCACATGATTAAATATCCTAGATAGTGAAGTGGTAAGAATGAGAGAGTTATGTTGTTTTTCATGGCTCCCTCTGTTTCTTAAAGAAAATGTTTCAGCTGCGTCTACGGAGTTATCTCATGAGTCTTTGATGGTCGTCGGGATGGACTGTGATGAGCAGTCCCCAGTCGCATTTTTCTTCAGTTTCTGAAGTTGTTTTTCTCTGAGCAGGCTTGGGATCCTCCGCATCCTTGTAAAGTGTTGAAGGAGTCTTCTGGAAAGATATGTGATGATTTTCTTGCGCTGCACCCTTGAAGAGTAGATGACCTTGTCGTAGCTATGACCTTTTGGTTGAACGTGTCTTCTGAGCTTTGACAGTGAAGGGATTCCGTGTATATCCTCAGTCCCCAAGTATGGTTTACATGTTTCCATCTTGTATGGTCAGTGGGTTGACCATGATAAAGACATCACCATCGTGCGTTCATACTGGTGATTTTGTTACTTCTTCCACGTAGAACTTAAAATATGGAGGAGTACAGGTTACTTTTGTAGTGATTACTGCTGTGGTGAATCTCTGGCTAGTATCAAAAAATGAGCGGAAACAGTTTTTGGTAGCACATGTAATCAGAAGATACTACATTGTCGTGGTAACAAAATAGGTTGGCTGGAATTGTATGGGCATCCATGGAAGTAAAAGGATTGGCTGGACGCGCAAGCGAGCAAACTGTCCATGATCACGAGTTTTGGCGAGATGGATCAAAAAGAAGTCATGACTACGAAGGTTGGTTGGCTGTGATCATGATTCCTGACATGGGGATCGTGATGGTACGACCCTTTGTAGGAAGAAACAGCATTGAAGCAGCTTCGTCTCTTGGAAAGGATGTTGAAAATTAAGGAGCCAAACGCTGAAGCTTCGGCTTCGGATTTTGGAGAAGCTTATGGAGAGAACGCTGAAGCGGAGCGGCTGCTTGAGCGAGCGTTGAAGCGGAGCGGCTTTCAGAGCGAACATTGAAGCGGAGCTGCTGCTGGAGGATGTTGAAGTGAAGCGGTTGTTGGAGCGAACGTTGAAGCGGAGCGGCTACGTTAATCAGTGTGCTGTCAAACTGAACACCCTTCAAGCGAACAATGGTTAGGAGTCCCCAGTTCCATCTATCAATCACACTTTCCAGGAGAGATTGGGGTTTGGGAACGACTTCTCTGGTTAGAAACAGATGCTTCCCTGATGCAGTGCGGCTGAGGGCTGCGAATATGTCTTGACGCTACGCCTACAGATCTCACATAAGTGTTTCATCATAGACTGCACGATTTTGTGGGCGAAGTCCCCGCAAATCATGCAGCTCCTGACAGGAAGAGAGTCTTTGTGAACTCATGGGGTTTGTTGATTTTCTTTGCTTCGATTTTGGAGAAGTCGTTCCTGATCTTTACGTGTGATGAAATTAGATTGCTGATTCCCTTTTACTGGGCGTTCAAAGGGCAACGCTGGAAGGGTGTAAGCTGCTGGCGCTGGAAAGATGCAAGTTGTTAGCGCTGGAAGGATGCAAGCTTCTGGCGCTGGAAAGATGCAAGTTGTTAGCGCTGGATCGGCTTGGAATGGGCGCTGGCTTGGCGTGGACGCTGTCTTGGATTTGGTATGGTGCGTACTGTTGGCTGGGCATGGCGCGGACTGTTGTCTTGGCACGACGCGGACTTGTTCTTGCGGGCCCAATTACCTCTTTCCATACCTAGCTCAAATAGGAAATCATTTCCTTTTGAAAATTCCAAAAGTGTTATGCGTATGAAAGGGGTTGGATCTCCTTTTTATCTCGTATCTTTGTTCCCATGTCCTGGTGTTTAGCGGTAGCGCGGTAGCGTTTCTCTTTCAGCTATGTACTCCAGCTATGTACTCCTGCGTTTCTCTTTCAAATTTTTTTCTTATTTTGGGGCAAATCTTATCCATAGGTATGCCTTCCATGAATTTGTAGAAATATTGTTCTTCTCTTCACATATCACTGTAGTAGCGTCGGCTACCTCATGAATAGTGACTGGTAATCGTTATTATGCAATGTAGGTACGTACAGGTAGGTGACTGATTCCACAAGGAACTGGGCGTTAGGGTTTCTCTGAGATCCAAAAGTTGCAGTCTAAGGTGACCGAAGGTCCTTCTGCGGACGTGGTCAAACAACAAGAAGTGGAGGTCGAAAGGATGTCCAAAGAGTTGGAGTTGAAACAGGCGGTCCTCCAAATGACGAAGGACGCCTTCTTCGAGAAGAGCAAAACACCATTGAATGACTTCCTTTGAATGCACTTATGTCTTCTGAAATTCTTCTGTTTCGTTTTTTATTTTTTTAAAGGCAAATGAAACACCTAGCTTTATGGTTTTGATTTTATGGATTTTTGGGTTGATATACAAGTGTTACCTATGAGGATTTTGGATTATTATTAGGGATGAACTGTTTTAGGATGATGCCGTTTTTGGTTATGATTGTAAGTAACACAAAGATCCCAGGGAAGATATGGAACCGTGAACGTTGTGTGTCGGTAGATGACATGGGATGAAACATAACATGGCTATCGGTTTTATCATTCCCGTGAAAACTTGAAATAGTAAACCATGTATTTTGTCTAGGCAAGACTTACTCGGTTTTTTGGATCTGCTAACGAAAAATGAGTCAGGTGCAAGTCCGAGTTTTGTGAGAAGCATCGCAATCGTGGAAAGTCCCCAGTCGTCCCTGAGTCACTTGATAATCAAGTCGTCAATCCCTGGGAGGATCGTTTGCTTTTAACCTCTGGGAAGTCCTCAGTCGCCCCTTGTCGTGTCAAGACTGGTAATCGGGTCGTCTGGTAACTGAGTCGTCGATCCCTGAGCGGATCGTGTCGGGCCGTCTGGTAGCTAAGTCGTCGATCCCTGAGCGGATCGTTTGCCTCTACCGTCCTGACGTCTGGGTCTAAGTATGAGATCGAGGATTGAAAATTGACATTGTAACCGAAAGACCAATCTCCCACTATGGTTGCAATTGTTTGAGGGTGAAAACAGTTTCTACTGGTTTCGGGAATTTCGTGTGATGTGGGTGAGAAACAAATCTAAGCCCTAAACAATGTACTGCAAGGGAGTACTTTAGATTCGAGAGATCAATCTGTACAAGTCCGTCCTAAAACAAGAAATGGCCGTTCCAGACTTGCTTCAGTCACAAAGTGGAGGAGAAGGGTTGGTTTTGGGGAGGGAAGCGAATAGAGTGTTGGGACCAGAATAGTTGATTCTGGAAGAGTAGTTGTTTTGTGACTTGTATCAGAAAGTGGGAAGATAACAGATGGGAAAGCTAGCAAACGTTTTCTGAGTGTTGTATGCTCCTGACCATAACTTGTTATTCGGTGGAAATAGGTAATGCCTATTTATACAAGTCGAAGTGGAACGTACTCTGGTCTCATTAAGAAATGGAAAACGGGTGAGTAAATGGGACGAGGTGGTAACCGGTAAGGCTTGGAATTGATGTTCCATAAAAGAAAGTGTTTCACCATTACTCCTTGTATTTACTAACCGCCTCATCCTTATGGCACTTTCTTATTACGGGCGTAGTGTACGCCGCACGCTATAAACCGCCAAACCAACACCCAATGAGCATCCCCCAGTTTGTGACATGTGTTGATGTCTCGAGTGTTTCATGGAAAACATGTAGCACGTTGTTGTTGTCTGGCAAGTTGAGCTTAGGAGACTTGCCGGATCGGTGGTGACCTTCGACGGTCGAGATTTTGCATCTTAAGAGGAAAGGTAGTCGTTGATTATTGCAAACCTTCGTTTGGTAGCCAGTGGCATGAAATCTTGATCAGTATGGCTTTAATATGGCCTAGTATAGGCGCGGCCAAAAGTTAGGGCCAAAGGTTGCCATGCGTTAGCTGGTAACCTTGGACGGCTAAGATCTGCACCTTAGATGAAAAAGTGGCCGTTGATTATTGCAAGCCTTTGTTTTGGTAGCCGCATAGGGAAGGACGGCATGGTATGGCGCGGCAAGGTGGTTGGCATGTCATTGGCACATGTGGCATGACATTCCTTGGCGCGGTTTGGCGTGGCCAAAACTGACGACCTTGGACGGCTAGGATTTGCATCTAGGATTGAAGGGTGGCCGTTGATCGTCGCACGCCTTCGTTTTGGTAGCCGCATAGGGAAGGTCGGCATGGCATGGCGCGGCAAGGTGGTTGGCATGCCATTGGCACATGTGGCATGGCATGCCTTGGCGCGGTTTGGCGTGGCCAAAACTAGGGTTTTGGTAAGAAGGTTACCATGCGTTTTCTGGCGACCTTGGACGTCTAGGATTTGCATCTAGGATTGAAGGGTGGCCGTTGATCGTGCACGCCTTCGTTTTGGTAGCCGCATAGGGAAGGCCGGCATGGTATGGCGCGGCAAGGTGGTTGGCATGCCATTGGCACATGAGGTATGGCATGCCTTGGCGCGATTTGGCGTGGCCAAAACTAGGGTTTTGGGCCAAAGGTTACCATGCGTTGTTTGCGACCTTGGACGGCTAGGATTTGCATCCAGGATGGAAGGGTGTCCGTTGATCGTCGCACACCTTCGTTTTGGTAGCCGCATGGGGAAGACCGGCATGGTGGGGCTAAGGCCAATGGCGCGGATGGCTTGGCATAGTGGGGCCAAGGGTTTGGTATGGACGTCTTGGAATGAAGGGGCCAAGGCAAAGTGCGGTTGGCTTGGCATGGTGGGGCTAGCATGGTTGGGGCCAAGGCAAGGCGCGGTTGGCATGGCATGGTGGGGCCAAGGGTTTGGCGTGCCATTGGCGCATGGTGCGGCTAGCATGGTTGGGGCCAAGGAAAGGTTCGGTTGGCTTGGCATGGTGGGGCCAAGGGTTTGGCATTCCATTGTCGCATGGTGCGGCTAGCATGGTTGGCATGCCTTGGCGCGGTAGACGTGGTTGGCATGGTTTTCCATTGGCACAGTGATGCGTCTGGCATGGTTGGCATGCCATGGCGCGGAGATGTGGCTGGCATGGTTTGCCATTGGCACAGTGGTGCGGCTGGCATGGTTAGCATGCCTTGGTGCGGAGATGTGGCTGGCATGGTTTGCAATTGGCACAGTGGTGCGGCTGGCATGGTTGACATTCCTTGGCGCGGAGATGTGGCTGGCATGGTTTTCCATTGGCACAATGGTGCGGCTGGCATGGTTGGCATACCTTTGCGCGGAGATGTAGCTGGCATGGTTGGCCTTCCTTGGCGCGGAGATGTGGCTGGCATGGTTTGCCATTGGCACAGTGGTGCGGCTGGCATGGTTGGCATGCCTTGGCGCGGATATGTGGCTGGCATGGTTTGCCATTGGCACAGTGGTGCGGCTGGCATGGTTGGCATGCCTTGGAGCGGTAGCATGAGAATTAGGGTTTAGCATAGATGATGTCGGTCAATGTTAAGGGTTCTGCCGTGGAACATGACACATAAAAAAAAGCTACCCTGGTAATTCTTACATAGGCATGCTGATCGATTCAATAAATGTGCTAATGGTCATAGTGATGTCATGTCAAATGTGCAGTTTTACGATTTTAAACCTAAGCTAAAAACGACCATCAACAACAGTATGCGTACTTGTATGCTAATTTTTGCAAGTTATTCAAAGTCCAGGAACCATTGTATGCATACCCGTATGCGTACTGGTTAGTTAGTTGAAAGTCCGGGAACTTAGTATGCATACCGGCTTAAAGTTCAAGTCTGGGAATTCAACTAAGTTGGGAGGTATACGTACCCGCTCGCATACTGGCGAACCCAAACTATGTCTGGCCACTTAAGTATGCGCACCCGTTTGCATACTTGAGTGAGTTAAGTTCTAAAATAGGTTTGTTCATGAACTAATACATTTATATATTAAGGAATGCAATCTTTTGCAAACCGTGGTTGTAATGTTCATGAATTGATTCAAGTGAATCAAAATCGATTTTGCTTCAATTGTATCTTGTATACTTCTATGAGAATATAAACAATTGAACAACTCCATAACTAGTTTCATTTGAGTCATTTGAACTAGTTGTGATTAAGATGAACAAGGTTGGTATGAAAGTGTTTTTATGGCTAACTTCGGTCAACTATTATTAAGCCAACTATGTGCACATGTTTGGGTACGGTTACTCATACCTAAATGAAGTCACATTTCATGTATGTATAACAAGCTAAGTTCGATCTAACGGTTGCAAGATATTAGCTTGACTCTAATCAGGTTTTCATCTAACGGTGGATATTAAATGCTTTGTTACCAAGGTAACATTGATTGCAAACCCTGATTTGAAGACTATATAAGGGAGAACCCTAGAAACTGGGAAATCCAATCCCCACACCTTCTGTGTGATACTAGTTACGACTAGAGTCGATTCTCCTTTAACCTAGGTTTTTCCTAAAACCATTATAGGTTAAAGACTTAATTGGGATTCTAAAATCAGACCCAACGATTTTCTCTGTAGTTGTGTGTTCTGATCTTACTTTGTTCTATCATGTTGAGTACAATCTTATCTAAGATTTGCTCGAGATTTATTCTTCGATAGGTAAGATAAAAAGTAGTCAAAAACATCTTCGTCTCATCGTCTGTCCACAATATATTGTTTCGCTTCCATACGATTAATATTATTACGAGGTGATTGATATGACTAGGTTGTTCTTCGGGAATATAAGCCTGGTGTATCAATTGGTTCCTGTTCACCTTGATCTATCAAAAGACGGAACAAAGCTCGTAGGTATTTCTGTGGAAGACATATTTATCTTTTCAATAGACTTTTTTGTGTGAGACAGATTTGTTTATTAAGTCTTCGACTTGGGTCGTAGAAAATCTTAGTTGTCGGTGAGATCAACTAAGGGAATCAAGTGAACATAATCCGGCGTGGTTCAAAAGGCGTAAGGAACGCGACTGTACCTTAATCTGCGTGATATTGGTTAGAACTCAACTACATTCCAGCCCGAAGTTAATCAGTAGTAGGCCAGAGTCTGTGGCGGCTTAATACAGTGTGGTGTTCAAATCTGGACTAGGTCCCAAGGTTTTGCTGCATTTGCGGTTTCCTCGTCAACAAAATTTCTGTCGATTGTGTTATTTCTTTTCCACATTATATTTGTATATAATTGAAATATCACAGGTTGTGTGTATTTCAATCAATTAGATAATCCAACCTTTGGTTGTTGATATAAATTGATTGACACTTGGATATTGGTCTTTGGTACCATCCAAGTTATTTCTCATATTAATCCGGCTCACAGATTTCTACCTGTTTGATTGCAGATTGATTTGAAAAATTTAGATATAACTCTTGGATGTATTTTCCTTGATTGAGTCTTGTTAGAGCACTGCTCGGTCGAACTCTCAAGCTTGCTTGTCAAG
The DNA here is from genome assembly GCF_003573695.1 of Papaver somniferum. Classification (NCBI taxonomy): domain Eukaryota; kingdom Viridiplantae; phylum Streptophyta; class Magnoliopsida; order Ranunculales; family Papaveraceae; genus Papaver; species Papaver somniferum. The sequence goes on along the minus strand of NC_039367.1, from coordinate 13,455,228 downwards.
TTTAGTTGCCAAAACTATAAGTCTTGATTTTTAGTATACTTATAGCTAAGTCTCGGATTACGATTGGAAGTGTAGTTGAGCATTAGACTTCACGACATTTATCGATTGAAGATGAAAAACTACTAAGAGGATCTTGTGAAACTTCATCAACAAAAGGTATGTGGAGACTTTAACTCATCTATCACTCAAAAGTATATCTACTCTATCTCCTATTAAGAAAAAAGTCGTATAGCTATATAGACTTCAATTATACACATTTGATATTTCGAGCTGAGTTTAACTCGCTTACATATTTCTCGAAATTTTTGTTGGTAAGCTTTCGCTTTAACCAAGTTCATCTTACACTCTTGACGAAAGTCAAAAGATGATCATATCTAAATCGACTTGTAACATATTACATGATTTTTGTGAGACATCCATTTCATGTAGACTCGGAATGTTTCGTATTGATCATTCGATTACTTGAAAATTGCTTTGAAGCTAATAATTTGTGTGAGACAGCTATTGCCGTCTTCTAAGAATATTTCAATGATTGAAATGGGAGTTTAGAACAATTAACCATGATTGGATATAGCAGAGTATGCGTACTTATATGCTAAACTATTGCATGATATTCCAAGTTCGGGAACCATAGTATGCATACCTGTATGCGTACTGGTTGGTTAATGAAATTCCGGGAATTTAGTATGCATACCCGTATGCGTACTGATGCAAGTTCAGTTCTGGGAAATTCAACTGAGTTTGGAGGTATGCGTGCCCGTTCGCATACTGGCGAACCCAAACTTAGTCTAGTGTATCAATCGGTTTGTTCATGAACTAAAACATTTATATATGTAGGAATGCAATCTTTTGCAAACCGTGGCTATAAGGTTCATGAATTGATTCGAGTGAATCAAAACCGATTTTGCTTCAATTGTGTCTTGTATACTTCTATGAGAATATAAACAATTGAAAAACTCTAGAACTAGTTTCATTTGAGTCATTTGAACTAGTTGTGATTAAGATGAACAAGGTTGGTATGAAAGTGTTTTTATGGCTAACTTCGGTTAACTATTGTTGGGCCAACTATGTGCACATGTTTGGGTACGGTTACTCATACCTAAATGAAGTCACATTTCATGTATGTATAACAAGCTAAGTTCGATCTAACGGTTGCAACATATTAGCTTGACTCTAATCAGGTTTTCATCTAACGGTGGATATTGAATGCTTTGTTACCAAGGTAACATTGATTGCAAACCCTGATTTGAAGACTATATAAGGGAGAACCCTAGAAACTGGGAAACCCAATCCCCACACCTTCTCTGTGATACTAGTTACGACTAGAGTCGATTCTCCTTTAACCTAGGTTTTTCCTAAAACCATTATAGGTTAAAGACTTAAAGACTTAATTGGGATTCTGAAATCAGAGCCAACGATTTTCTCTGTAGTTTTGTGTTCTGATCTTGCTTTGTTCTATCGTGTTGAGTACAATATTCTCTAAGATTTGCTCGAGATTTATTCTTCGATATGAAAGATAAAAAGTAGTCACAAACATCTTCGTCTCATCGTTTGTCCACAATATATTGTTTCGCTTCCATGCGATTAATATTATTACGAGGTGATTGATATGACTAGGTTGTTCTTCGGGAATATAAGCCCGGTGTATCAATTGGTTCCTGTTAACCTTGATATATCAAAAGACGGAACAAAGCTCGTAGGTATTTCTGTGGGAGACAGATTTATCTATTCAATAGACTTTTTTGTGTGAGACAGATTTGTTTATTAAGTCTTCGACTTGGGTCGTAGCAAATCTTAGTTTTCGGTGAGATCAGCTAAGGGAATCAAGTAAACATAATCCGGCGTGGTTCAAAAGGCGTAAGGAACGCGACTGTACCTTAATCTGTGTGAGATTGGTTAGAACTCAATTACATTCCAGCCCGAAGTTAATCAGTAGTAGGATAGAGTCTGTGACGGCTTAATACAATGTGATGTTCAAATCTAGACTAGGTCCCGAGGTTTTGCTGCATTTGCGGTTTCCTCGTCAACAAAATTTCTGTCGTCTGTGTTATTTCTTTTCCACATTATATTTGTATATAATTGAAATATCACAGGTTGTGCGTATTTCAATCAATTAGATAATCCAACCTTTGGTTGTTGATATAAATTGATTGACACTTGGATATTGGTCTTTGGTACCATCCAAGTTATTTCTCATATTAATCCGGCTCACAGATTTCTACCTGTTTGATTGCAGATTGATTTGAGAAATTTAGATATAACTCTTGGATGTATTTTCCTTGATTGAGTCTTGTTAGATCACTGCTAGGTCGAACTCTCAAGCTTGCTTGTCAAGTTTAGTTGCCAAAACTATAAGTCTTGATTTCTAGTATACTTATAGCTAAGTCTCAGATTACGATTGGAAGTGTAGTTGAGCATTAGACTTCACGATATTCATTGATTGAAGATGAAGAACTACTAAGAGGATCTTGTGAAACTTCATCAACAAAAGGTATGTGGATACTTTAACTCATCTATCACTCAAAAGTATATCTACTCTATCTCCTATTAAGAAAAAAGTCGTATAGCTATATAGACTTCAATTATACACATTTGATATTTCGAGCTGAGTTTAACTCGCTTACATATTTCTCGAAATATGTGTTAGTAAGCTTTCGCTTTAACCAAGTTCATCTTACACTCTTGACGAAAGTCAAAAGATGATCATGTCTAAATCGACTTGTAACATCTTACATGATTTTTGTGAGACAGCCATTTCATGTAGACTCGGAATGTTTCGTATTGATCATTCGATTACTAGAAAATTGCTTTGAAGCTAATAATTTGTGTGAGACAGCTATTGCCGTCTTCTAAGAATATTTCAATGATTGAAATGGGAGTTTAGAACAATTAACCATGATTGGATATAGCACAGTATGCGTACTTATATGCTAAACTATTGCATGATATTCCAATTCCGGGAACCATAGTCATACCTGTATGCGTACTGGTTGGTTAATGAAATTCTGGAATTTAGTATGCATACCCGTATGCGTACTGGTGCAAGTTCAGATCTGGGAAATTCAACTGAGTTTGGAGGTATGCGTGCCCGTTTGCATATTGGCGAACCCAAACTTAGTCTAGTGTATCAATCGGTTTGTTCATGAACTAAAACATGTATATATGTAGGAATGCAATCTTTTGCAAACCGTGGCTATAAGGTTCATGAATTGATTCGAGTGAATCAAAACCGATTTGCTTCAATTGTGTCTTGTATACTTCTATGAGAATATAAACAATTGAAAAACTCTAGAACTAGTTTCATTTGAGTCATTTGAACTAGTTGTGATTAAGATGAACAAGGTTGGTATGAAAGTGTTTTTATGGCTAACTTCGGTTAACTATTGTTGGGCCAACTATGTGCACATGTTTGGGTACGGTTACTCATACCTAAATGAAGTCACATTTCATGTATGTATAACAAGCTAAGTTCGATCTAACGGTTGCAACATATTAGCTTGACTCTAATCAGGTTTTCATCTAATGGTGGATATTGAATGCTTTGTTACCAAGGTAACATTGATTGCAAACCCTGATTTGAAGACTATATAAGGGAGAACCCTAGAAACTGGGAAACCCAATCCCCACACCTTCTCTGTGATACTAGTTACGACTAGAGTCGATTCTCCTTTAACCTAGGTTTTTCCTAAAACCATTATAGGTTAAAGACTTAAAGACTTAATTGGGATTCTGAAATCAGAGCCAACGATTTTCTCTGTAGTTGTGTGTTCTGATATTGCTTTGTTCTATCGTGTTGAGTACAATATCTCTAAGATTTGCTCGAGATTTATTCTTCGATATGAAAGATAAAAAGTAGTCACAAACTTCGTCTCATCGTTGTCCACAATATATTGTTTCGCTTCCATGCGATTAATATTATTACGAGGTGATTGATATGACTAGGTTGTTCTTCGGGAATATAAGCCCGTTGTATCAATTGGTTCCTGTTAACCTTGATATATCAAAAGACGGAACAAAGCTCGTAGGTATTTCTGTGGGAGACAGATTTATCTATTCAATAGACTTTTTGTGTGAGACAGATTTCTTTATTAAGTCTTCGACTTGGGTCGTAGCAAATCTTAGTTTTCGGTGAGATCAGCTAAGGGAATCAAGTAAACATAATCTGGCGTGGTTCAAAAGGCGTAAGGAACGCGACTGTACCTTAATCTGTGTGAGATTGGTTAGAACTCAATTACATTCCAGCCCGAAGTTAATCAGTAGTAGGCTAGAGTCTGTGACGGCTTAATACAGTGTGGTGTTCAAATCTAGACTAGGTCCCGAGGTTTTGCTGCATTTGCGGTTTCCTCGTCAACAAAATTTCTGTCGTCTGTGTTATTTCTTTTCCACATTATATTTGTATATAATTGAAATATCACAGGTTGTGCGTATTTCAATCAATTAGATAATCCAACCTTTGGTTGTTGATATAAATTGATTGACACTTGGATATTGGTCTTTGGTACCATCCAAGTTATTTCTCATATTAATCCGGCTCACAGATTTCTACCTGTTTGATTGCAGATTGATTTGAGAAATTTAGATATAACTCTTGGATGTATTTTCCTTGATTGAGTCTTGTTAGAGCACTGCTCGGTCGAACTCTCAAGCTTGCTTGTCAAGTTTAGTTGCCAAAACTATAAGTCTTGATTTCTAGTATACTTATAGCTAAGTCTCAGATTACGATTGGAAGTGTAGTTGAGCATTAGACTTCACGATATTCATTGATTGAAGATGAAGAACTACTAAGAGGATCTTGTGAAACTTCATCAACAAAAGGTATGTGGAGACTTTAACTCATCTATCACTCAAAAGTATATCTACTCTATCTCCTATTAAGAAAAAAGTCGTATAGCTATATAGACTTCAATTATACACATTTGATATTTCGAGCTGAGTTTAACTCGCTTACATATTTCTCGAAATTTTTGTTGGTAAGCTTTCGCTTTAACCAAGTTCATCTTACACTCTTGACGAAAGTCAAAAGATGATCATATCTAAATCGACTTGTAACATATTACATGATTTTTGTGAGACATCCATTTCATGTAGACTCGGAATGTTTCGTATTGATCATTCGATTACTTGAAAATTGCTTTGAAGCTAATAATTTGTGTGAGACAGCTATTGCCGTCTTCTAAGAATATTTCAATGATTGAAATGGGAGTTTAGAACAATTAACCATGATTGGATATAGCAGAGTATGCGTACTTATATGCTAAACTATTGCATGATATTCCAAGTTCGGGAACCATAGTATGCATACCTGTATGCGTACTGGTTGGTTAATGAAATTCCGGGAATTTAGTATGCATACCCGTATGCGTACTGATGCAAGTTCAGTTCTGGGAAATTCAACTGAGTTTGGAGGTATGCGTGCCCGTTCGCATACTGGCGAACCCAAACTTAGTCTAGTGTATCAATCGGTTTGTTCATGAACTAAAACATTTATATATGTAGGAATGCAATCTTTTGCAAACCGTGGCTATAAGGTTCATGAATTGATTCGAGTGAATCAAAACCGATTTTGCTTCAATTGTGTCTTGTATACTTCTATGAGAATATAAACAATTGAAAAACTCTAGAACTAGTTTCATTTGAGTCATTTGAACTAGTTGTGATTAAGATGAACAAGGTTGGTATGAAAGTGTTTTTATGGCTAACTTCGGTTAACTATTGTTGGGCCAACTATGTGCACATGTTTGGGTACGGTTACTCATACCTAAATGAAGTCACATTTCATGTATGTATAACAAGCTAAGTTCGATCTAACGGTTGCAACATATTAGCTTGACTCTAATCAGGTTTTCATCTAATGGTGGATATTGAATGCTTTGTTACCAAGGTAACATTGATTGCAAACCCTGATTTGAAGACTATATAAGGGAGAACCCTAGAAACTGGGAAACCCAATCCCCACACCTTCTCTGTGATACTAGTTACGACTAGAGTCGATTCTCCTTTAACCTAGGTTTTTCCTAAAACCATTATAGGTTAAAGACTTAAAGACTTAATTGGGATTCTGAAATCAGAGCCAACGATTTTCTCTGTAGTTGTGTGTTCTGATATTGCTTTGTTCTATCGTGTTGAGTACAATATTCTCTAAGATTTGCTCGAGATTTATTCTTCGATATGAAAGATAAAAAGTAGTCACAAACTTCGTCTCATCGTTTGTCCACAATATATTGTTTCGCTTCCATGCGATTAATATTATTACGAGGTGATTGATATGACTAGGTTGTTCTTCGGGAATATAAGCCCGTTGTATCAATTGGTTCCTGTTAACCTTGATATATCAAAAGACGGAACAAAGCTCGTAGGTATTTCTGTGGGAGACAGATTTATCTATTCAATAGACTTTTTTGTGTGAGACAGATTTCTTTATTAAGTCTTCGACTTGGGTCGTAGCAAATCTTAGTTTTCGGTGAGATCAGCTAAGGGAATCAAGTAAACATAATCTGGCGTGGTTCAAAAGGCGTAAGGAACGCGACTGTACCTTAATCTGTGTGAGATTGGTTAGAACTCAATTACATTCCAGCCCGAAGTTAATCAGTAGTAGGCTAGAGTCTGTGACGGCTTAATACAGTGTGGTGTTCAAATCTAGACTAGGTCCCGAGGTTTTGCTGCATTTGCGGTTTCCTCGTCAACAAAATTTCTGTCGTCTGTGTTATTTCTTTTCCACATTATATTTGTATATAATTGAAATATCACAGGTTGTGCGTATTTCAATCAATTAGATAATCCAACCTTTGGTTGTTGATATAAATTGATTGACACTTGGATATTGGTCTTTGGTACCATCCAAGTTATTTCTCATATTAATCCGGCTCACAGATTTCTACCTGTTTGATTGCAGATTGATTTGAGAAATTTAGATATAACTCTTGGATGTATTTTCCTTGATTGAGTCTTGTTAGATCACTGCTAGGTCGAACTCTCAAGCTTGCTTGTCAAGTTTAGTTGCCAAAACTATAAGTCTTGATTTCTAGTATACTTATAGCTAAGTCTCAGATTACGATTGGAAGTGTAGTTGAGCATTAGACTTCACGATATTCATTGATTGAAGATGAAGAACTACTAAGAGGATCTTGTGAAACTTCATCAACAAAAGGTATGTGGATACTTTAACTCATCTATCACTCAAAAGTATATCTACTCTATCTCCTATTAAGAAAAAAGTCGTATAGCTATATAGACTTCAATTATACACATTTGATATTTCGAGCTGAGTTTAACTCGCTTACATATTTCTCGAAATATGTGTTAGTAAGCTTTCGCTTTAACCAAGTTCATCTTACACTCTTGACGAAAGTCAAAAGATGATCATGTCTAAATCGACTTGTAACATCTTACATGATTTTTGTGAGACAGCCATTTCATGTAGACTCGGAATGTTTCGTATTGATCATTCGATTACTAGAAAATTGCTTTGAAGCTAATAATTTGTGTGAGACAGCTATTGCCGTCTTCTAAGAATATTTCAATGATTGAAATGGGAGTTTAGAACAATTAACCATGATTGGATATAGCACAGTATGCGTACTTATATGCTAAACTATTGCATGATATTCCAATTCCGGGAACCATAGTATGCATACCTGTATGCGTACTGGTTGGTTAATGAAATTCTGGAATTTAGTATGCATACCCGTATGCGTACTGGTGCAAGTTCAGATCTGGGAAATTCAACTGAGTTTGGAGGTATGCGTGCCCGTTTGCATATTGGCGAACCCAAACTTAGTCTAGTGTATCAATCGGTTTGTTCATGAACTAAAACATGTATATATGTAGGAATGCAATCTTTTGCAAACCGTGGCTATAAGGTTCATGAATTGATTCGAGTGAATCAAAACCGATTTGCTTCAATTGTGTCTTGTATACTTCTATGAGAATATAAACAATTGAAAAACTCTAGAACTAGTTTCATTTGAGTCATTTGAACTAGTTGTGATTAAGATGAACAAGGTTGGTATGAAAGTGTTTTTATGGCTAACTTCGGTTAACTATTGTTGGGCCAACTATGTGCACATGTTTGGGTACGGTTACTCATACCTAAATGAAGTCACATTTCATGTATGTATAACAAGCTAAGTTCGATCTAACGGTTGCAACATATTAGCTTGACTCTAATCAGGTTTTCATCTAATGGTGGATATTGAATGCTTTGTTACCAAGGTAACATTGATTGCAAACCCTGATTTGAAGACTATATAAGGGAGAACCCTAGAAACTGGGAAACCCAATCCCCACACCTTCTCTGTGATACTAGTTACGACTAGAGTCGATTCTCCTTTAACCTAGGTTTTTCCTAAAACCATTATAGGTTAAAGACTTAAAGACTTAATTGGGATTCTGAAATCAGAGCCAACGATTTTCTCTGTAGTTGTGTGTTCTGATATTGCTTTGTTCTATCGTGTTGAGTACAATATTCTCTAAGATTTGCTCGAGATTTATTCTTCGATATGAAAGATAAAAAGTAGTCACAAACTTCGTCTCATCGTTTGTCCACAATATATTGTTTCGCTTCCATGCGATTAATATTATTACGAGGTGATTGATATGACTAGGTTGTTCTTCGGGAATATAAGCCCGTTGTATCAATTGGTTCCTGTTAACCTTGATATATCAAAAGACGGAACAAAGCTCGTAGGTATTTCTGTGGGAGACAGATTTATCTATTCAATAGACTTTTTTGTGTGAGACAGATTTCTTTATTAAGTCTTCGACTTGGGTCGTAGCAAATCTTAGTTTTCGGTGAGATCAGCTAAGGGAATCAAGTAAACATAATCTGGCGTGGTTCAAAAGGCGTAAGGAACGCGACTGTACCTTAATCTGTGTGAGATTGGTTAGAACTCAATTACATTCCAGCCCGAAGTTAATCAGTAGTAGGCTAGAGTCTGTGACGGCTTAATACAGTGTGGTGTTCAAATCTAGACTAGGTCCCGAGGTTTTGCTGCATTTGCGGTTTCCTCGTCAACAAAATTTCTGTCGTCTGTGTTATTTCTTTTCCACATTATATTTGTATATAATTGAAATATCACAGGTTGTGCGTATTTCAATCAATTAGATAATCCAACCTTTGGTTGTTGATATAAATTGATTGACACTTGGATATTGGTCTTTGGTACCATCCAAGTTATTTCTCATATTAATCCGGCTCACAGATTTCTACCTGTTTGATTGCAGATTGATTTGAGAAATTTAGATATAACTCTTGGATGTATTTTCCTTGATTGAGTCTTGTTAGAGCACTGCTCGGTCGAACTCTCAAGCTTGCTTGTCAAGTTTAGTTGCCAAAACTATAAGTCTTGATTTCTAGTATACTTATAGCTAAGTCTCAGATTACGATTGGAAGTGTAGTTGAGCATTAGACTTCACGATATTCATTGATTGAAGATGAAGAACTACTAAGAGGATCTTGTGAAACTTCATCAACAAAAGGTATGTGGAGACTTTAACTCATCTATCACTCAAAAGTATATCTACTCTATCTCCTATTAAGAAAAAAGTCGTATAGCTATATAGACTTCAATTATACACATTTGATATTTCGAGCTGAGTTTAACTCGCTTACATATTTCTCGAAATTTTTGTTGGTAAGCTTTCGCTTTAACCAAGTTCATCTTACACTCTTGACGAAAGTCAAAAGATGATCATATCTAAATCGACTTGTAACATATTACATGATTTTTGTGAGACATCCATTTCATGTAGACTCGGAATGTTTCGTATTGATCATTCGATTACTTGAAAATTGCTTTGAAGCTAATAATTTGTGTGAGACAGCTATTGCCGTCTTCTAAGAATATTTCAATGATTGAAATGGGAGTTTAGAACAATTAACCATGATTGGATATAGCAGAGTATGCGTACTTATATGCTAAACTATTGCATGATATTCCAAGTTCGGGAACCATAGTATGCATACCTGTATGCGTACTGGTTGGTTAATGAAATTCCGGGAATTTAGTATGCATACCCGTATGCGTACTGATGCAAGTTCAGTTCTGGGAAATTCAACTGAGTTTGGAGGTATGCGTGCCCGTTCGCATACTGGAGAACCCAAACTTAGTCTAGTGTATCAATCGGTTTTTTCATGAACTAAAACATTTATATATGTAGGAATGCAATCTTTTGCAAACCTTGGCTATAAGGTTCATGAATTGATTCGAGTGAATCAAAACCGATTTTGCTTCAATTGTGTCTTGTATACTTCTATGAGAATATAAATAATTGAAAAACTCTAGAACTAGTTTCATTTGAGTCATTTGAACTAGTTATGGTTAAGATGAATAAGGTTGATATGAAAGTGTTCATATGGCTTACTTCGGTTAACTATTGTTGAGCCAAAAAGGTGCACACGTTTAGGTACGGTTACTCATATCTAACTGAAGTCACTTTTCATTTGTGTGTAACAAGCTAAGTTCGACCTAACTTTTGAAATATATTAGCTGGAGTCTAATCAGGTTTTCATCTAACGGTGAATATTGAATGTTTTTTTACCATGGTAGCATTTATTGCAAACCCTGATTTGAAGACTATATAAGGGAAAACTCTAGAAACTGGTAAACCTAATCCCCACACCTCCTGTGTGATACTTGAAAAAGCGGGGGTCTAACAACCACAACCAATATTTCTCTTAGCAATCTGTATGGACAAACTCCAATATACTTTCAAGAGAATCAACTAGACAGTGAGACTCAATCTTTAGAAAAGTATATCAAAGAGTTTATATCTCAATTTATCAATTTAATTCGCAATCAAACAAATAGGAATTTGCGAGCCCGATTGAATAAGAGAAATAACTAGGACTGTATCACAAACCAATATCCAAGTGTCAATCAATTCAATCAACAACCTAAAGGCCAGATTCAAGAACTAATTGAACTTAACACACAACGTGTGATATTTCAATTATATACACAAATATAATGCGAAAAATAAATAACACAGACACCAGAAATTTTATTAACGAGGAAACTGCAAATGCATGAAAAACCCCGAGACCTAGTCCAGCTTTGAACACCACACTACATTAAGCCACCACAGACACTAGCCTACTACCAATGAACTTCCGTATGGAATTTAGTTGAGCCCTAATTAATCTCACACTGATCAAGGTACAGTTTCGCTCCTTACGTCTTTGAACCCCAGCAGGATTCTACGCACTTGATTCCCTTAGCTGATCTCACCCATAACTAATAGTTGATACGACCCAAAGTTGAATACTTGATAAACAATTCTGTCTCACATAGAAAAATCTATCGGGATAGATAAATCTGTCTCCCACGGAAATACCTATAAGTTTTGTTCGGTCTTTTGATAAATCAAGGTCAACAAGAACCAATTGATATACCTGACTTGTATTCTCGAAGAATAGCCTAGAAATATCAATCACCTCACAATAATCTTAATCATATGGTAGCGAAACAAGATATTGTAGAATCACAAACGATGAGACGAAGATGTTTGTGAATAATTTTTATCTTGCCTATCGGAGATTAATTCTCGAGCCAATCTTAGAGAAGATAGTACTCAATCACGATAGTAAACAACAAGATCAGAGCATACAACTACAGAGAAAATAGTTGGGTCTGGCTTCACAATCCCAATGAAGTCTTCAATTCGTTAACCTACAGAGTTTTGGAAAAAACCTAAGGTTAAAGGAGAATCGACTCTAGTCGCAACTAGTATCACACATGAGGTGCGGGGATTAGGTTTCCTAGTTGCTACAGTTCTCCCTTATATAGTTTTCAAATCAGGGTTTGCAATTAATGTTACCTTAGTAACAAAGCATTCAATATTCACCGTTAGATGAAAAACTGATTAGACTCAAGCTAATATCTTTCAAATGTTAGATCCAACTTAGCTTGTTACACATAAATGGAACGTACCTTCATTTAGATATGAATAACCGCACCTAAACGTGTACACCTTGTTGGCTCAACAATAGTTAACCGAAGTTAGCCATATGAACACTTTCATATCAACCTTATTCATCTTAACCACACTAGTTCAAATGACTCAAATGAAACTAGTTCTAGAGTTGTTCAATTGTTTATATTCTTATAGAAGTATACAAGACTCAATTGAAATAAAATCGGTTTGATTCACTCGAATCGATTCATGATCATATAGCCACGGTTTGCAAACGATTGCATTCCTTATTAATGTATTAGTTCAGGACACAACCGATTTTAGAACATAACTCACTCAAGTATGCAAACGGGTACACATACCTAAGTAGCTGGACTTGGATTGTGTTCGACAGTACACAAAAAGGTACGCATACTGTCACACATCCAAACTTCAATTGAAATCAGTACGTGTACGGGTATGCATACCAAAGTTCCCAGACTTCAATTGAGTTCACCAGTACGCTCCAGGTACGCATACCAAGACTCCCGTACTTCACCTGACCTTGCCAGTACGCATACGGGTATGCATACTACACCGGTCTTGGATCAACATATATGCAAGTACGCATACTATGTCTATAATTCAATTAAGGTTAAGTGTTCTAAACTCCATTTCAATCATTGAAACATTCTTAGAAGACGAAAGTATCTGTCTCACACAAACTATTAGCTTCAAAGCAATTTTAATGTGATTGAACGATCAATACGAAACATTCCGAGTCTACATCAAATGACTGTCTCACATGATCATCTTTTGACTTTCGTCAAGAATATAAGATGAACTTGGTTAAAGCGAAAGCTTAATAACACATATTTCGAGAAATATCTAAGCGAGTTAAACTCAGCTCAAAATATCAAATGTGCATAAATCGAATACTATATAGTAATACGACTTTTCTCTCAAGAAGGAGATAGAGTAGAAATAGATTTTTTGAGTGATAGATGAGTTTCAGTCTCCATATACCTTTTGTTGAGGAAGTTCCACAAGCTCTCCTTAGTACTTGTTCGTCTTTAATTGATGAACATCGTGAAGTCTAAAGCTCTACTACACAATCTATCATAGTCCGAGACATTGCTGTAAGTAGACTAGAAATCAAGATTTATAGTTTTGATCACTAAACTTGACAAACAAGCTTGAGATAGCAATGCTTGCGAGTTAAACCGAGCAGTGCTCTAACAATCTCCCCCTTTGTCAATTTTAGTGACAAAACTATCAATACATATGGATTACAAAATAAATAAAACTTTGTAGCTTCTAATCCAAATGCTTGATCTCCTTGGTTCTTCAATATTACTCGAAATCTTCGTCACTTCCAAGTACTCCAGTGATTGTGAACGTGTTCAACTCAGCATCATAGTTGTTGAAGATCCATAGCCATGATAATGAGAAAACAGTTTCTCTCAATCATTGTTATACTGTGTCATAGTATTATTACACAACATCAGAGTTCAACTGTATCAAAACTTTAACAATAATACTATGATGATATGTATCACTCCCCTTTAGTCAATACTTCATCTCACAATGAAAATTACCCCCCCTACGTAATGATCCGCAAACCATGTTGAAAAAGCGGGGGTCTAACAACCACACCCAATATTTTCGCTTAGCAATATGTATGGACAACTCTAATATAATTCCAAGAGAATCAATTAGACAGTCAGACTCAATCAATGGAAATATATCCAAGAGTTGTATCTCAATTTCTCACTTCAATCGGCAATCAAACAAATAGGAATTTGCGACCCCGATTGTATATAAAAAATAACTTGAACGGTATCAAAGATCAATTTTCAAGTTTCAATCAATTTATATCAACAACCAAAGGTTGGATTATCAAATTGATTGAACTACGCACAACCTGTGATATTTCTATTTTATAACAAAATATAATGCGGAAAAGAAATAACACAGACACCATAAATTTTGTTAACGAGGAAACCACAAATGCAGAAAAACCCAGGGACCTAGTCCATATTTGAACACCACACTGTATTAAGCCGCTACAGACACTAGCCTACTCCAAATTAACTTCGGACTGGAATGCAGTTGATACCTAACCAATCTCACACTTATCAAGGTACAGTTGCACTCCTTGCGTCTCTGAATCCCAGCAGGACTCTACGCACTTGATTCCCTCAGCTGATCTCACCCACAACTAAGAGTTGCTACGACCCAAAGTCGAAGGCTTGATAAACAAATTTGCCTCACACAGAAAAGTCTATTGAGATAGATAAATCTGTCTCCCACAGAAATACCTATAAATTTTGATCCGTCTTTTAATAAATTAAGGTGAACATGAAACAATTGATATACCAGACTTATATTCCCGAAGAACTGCCTATAAATATCAATTACCTCACAATAATCCTATGGTGGAGAAACAAGATATTGTGAAATCACAAACGATGAGATGAAGATGTTTGTGACTACTTTTTATATTGCCTATCAGAGATTAAATCTCGAGCCAATATTAGAGAATATAATACTCAATCACGATAGAAAACAACAAGATCAGATCACACAATTACAGAGAAAATAGTTGGGTCTGGCTGCACAATCCCAATGAAGTCTGCAAGTCGTTAACCTACAAGGTTTCGTGAAAAACCTTAGGTTAAAGGAGAATCAACTCTAGTGGCAACTAGTATCACGCAGGAGGTGTGGGGATTAGGTTTCCCAGTTGCTAGAGTTCTCCTTTATATAGTCTTTAAATAAGGGTTTGCAATCAATGTTACCTTGGTAACAAAGCATTCAATATTCACCGTTAGATGAAAACCTGATTAGACTCAAGCTAATATATTTTAACCGTTAGATCAAACTTAGCTTGTTATAAACAAATGAAATGTACCTTCATTTTGATATGAGTAACCGTACCTAAACGTGTACACCTTGTTGGCTCAACAATAATTAACCGAAGTTGGCCATATGAACACTTTCATATCAACCATATTCATCTGAACCATAACTAGTTCAAATGACTCAAATGAAACTAGTTCTAGAGTTGTTGAATATTCTTATAGAAGATACAAGACACAATTGAAGCAAAATCGATTTTGATTCACTCGAATCAAGTCATGAACATTATAGCCACGGTTTGCAAAAGATTGCATTCCTAATTATATAAATGTATTAGTTCATGAACACACCAATTTTAGAACATCATCCACTCAGGTATGCAAATGGGTATGCATACCTTAGTGGTCGGACTAAGTTTGGGTTCGCCAGTATGCAAATGGGTACGCATACCTCAAAACTCAACAAAAATTCTCGAACCTAAACCTTACGCCAGTACGTACCGGTACTAGGTACCAGGACTTTCTCAAACCAACCAGTACGCATACGGGTATGCATACTATTGTTAGAGCATTGCTCGGTCGAACTCGCATGCGTTGCTATCTCAAGCATATTTGTCAATGTTAGTGATCAAAACTATAAGTCTTGATTTCTAGTCTACTTATAGATGTCTCGGACTAGGGCATAGATTGTGTAGTTGAGCCTTAGACTTCACTGCGTTCATCATTTGAAGACAAAGAACGACTAAGGAGAGTGTGTAAAACTTCATCAACAAAAGGTATGTGGAGACTGAAACTCATCCATCACTTGGAAAGTCTATTTCTACTCTATCTCTTATATTGAGACATAAGTCGTGTTACGATATATTTTTCTATCATACACATTTGAGATTTCGAGCTGAGTTTAACTCGCTTACATATTTGTGTTGGTAAGCTTTCGCTTCGACTAAGTTCATCTTATATTCTTGATGCAAGTAAAATGATGATCATATGAAAATTGCCGAGTAACACCTTACATGGTTTGTGTGATACAATCGTTTGGTGTAGACTTGGAATGTTTCGTTATGATTATTTCAATAACTTGAAAATTGCTTTGATGCTAATAATGCGTGAAAACGGATATTGTCATCTCTAAGAAAGTTTCATTGATTGAAATAAGAGTTTAAAACACTTAACCATTATTGGATATGACATTTTGTGTACTCTTGCACATATGTAATCCATGTCCAGGAACCATAGTATGCATACCCGTATGCGTACCTGTTGGCTTGAGAAATCCGGTAACCTAAGTATGCGTACCCGTTCGCGTACTGGCGTAAGGTTCATGTCCGAATAATTCTGCTAGAATTGGAAGTACGCGTACCCGTTTGCGTACTGCCGAAAACCAATCTTGGTATGGGTATTTCAAGTATGCATACCCGTTTGCATACTTGAAGGTTAAAGTTATAAAATCGGTTGTGTACATGAACTTTAACATTTATATACTAAGGAATGCAATGTTTGCAAACCGTGGCTATAATGTTCATGAATTTATTCGAGTGAATCAAACCGATTTTGCTTTAATTGTGTTCTTGTACACTTCTATGAGAATATAACAATTGAACAACTCTTTAACTAGTTTCATTTGAGTCATTTGAACTAGTTATGGTTAAGATGAATAAGTTTGATATGAGAGTGATCATATGGCTAACCTCGGGTAACTATTGTTGAACCAACATAGTGTACATGTTTAGGTACAGTTACATAAACCTAAATGAGGGTACATTTCATTTGTGTGTAACAAGCTAAGTTCGATCTAACGGTTGAAACATATTATCTTTGCTGAATCAGGTTATTCATCTAACAATCAATATTAAATGCTTTGTTACCAAGGTAACTTAGATTACAAACCCTGATTTGAAAACTATATAAAGGAAAACTCTAGCAACTAGAAACCTAATCCCCACACTTCTGTGTGTTACTAGTTGCATAGCTAGAGTCTGTTCTCCTATAACCTTAGGTTTATCTCGAGACCCTGTAGGTTAACGACTTGAAAGACTTCATTGGGATTGTGAAGCCAGACCCAACTATTTTCTCTGTAGTTGCGTGTTCTGATCTTTCCCGATTCTATCGTTTGAGTACTATCGTCTCTAAGATTTTCTCGAGATTTAATCTCCGATAGGAAAGATAAAAAGTAATCACAAACACCTTCGTCTCATCGTTTGTGATTCTGCAATATCTAGTTTCGCATCCGTACGATTTAGATTCTTGTGAGGTGATTGATAATACTAGGTTGTTCTTCGGGAATATAAGACCGCTTTATCAATTGGTTCTTGTTCACCTTGATTTATCAAAAGACAGAACAAAACTCTTACGTATTTCTGTGGAAGACAGATTTATCTATTCCAATAGACTTTTCTGTGTGAGACAGATTTGTTTATCAAGTTTTCGACTTTGGGTGGTAGCAACTCTTAGTTGTGGGTGAGATCATCTAAGGGAATCAAGTGCGTAGTATTTTGCTGAGATTAGAGATGTAAGGAATGCAATTATACCTTGAATCAGTGTGAGATTGATTAGGGTTCAACTGCAGTCTAGCCCGAAGTTCATTGGTAGTAGGCTAGTATCTGTAGTGGCTTAATACAGTGTGGTGTTCAAACTGGACTAGGTCCCAGGGTTTTTTTCATTTACGGTTTTCCCCGTGAACAAAATTATGGTGTCTGTGTTATTTCTTTTCAACATTATATTTTGTTTTATATTGAAATATCACAGGTTGTGCGTTGAATCGATCAATTGGGAAATCCAACCTTTGGTTGTTGATTGAAATTGATAAATCCTTGAATATTGGTCTTTGGTACCATTCAAGTTACTCCTCTTATATTCAATCGGGCTAGCAAATTTCTATTTGCTGATTGCAGATTGAATTGAGAGTTAGAGATATAAACTCTTGTATAAACTATTCTCTGGATTGAGTCTGACTGTCTAGTTGATTCTCTAGAAAGTATATTAGAGTAAGTCCTCTCAAATTTCCAAACGAATTGTTGGGTGTGGTTGTTGTACCCCTGCATTTTCAATTGGTATCAGAGCAGCCAAACACATTAAAGACCTTATAAGTATGTGTTTGTAGCGATTTGATATGGACAGAACTGTTATCTCTATAAACGTAACACCAGTATTTGATGGCTCAAATTACTTATGGTGGAAAACTACTATGCGTGCCTTTCTTCAAGCACGTGATTTTCAATCATGGGTTTATGTAGTTAATGGATATGATGCTTCCGCTGTTGCAGTAGGAGATGTACCTTTCCAAAGGATATTGGTGCATATTGATGGTATTTTTTACAATATTGTAGTAGTAGAGTTCGTTCAAGACTTGTGAAGATTGTGCTTTTAGATTTAAATTTTAAGAATAAGGAAAATAAAGCAAGTAAAAGTTGATGTAAAAATTAAATTAGAGAAACTGGGGCTCAGGATTTCACCATTCACCAATATTCATATGATTCAATGTTAATTTTTTATTATGCAATTCTAGACAATCTAACTCCAATTAAAATAAATTGTGATTCTAAACTAAGCATCAATTGTTAACTCCAAATTAGATTTTCAAAACATCAATTGTTAATCGCAAGCATGAGGTACCAAAAGTCCTAAACTAAGCATACTCCATCAAGAGAAAACACAACTAATTAATAAAAATCATTTACTCAATTTTCATTCGATGTAAATAATCATAAAAGAATTGCATAAATAATTTTAAATAAATTTTTACCACATAATTATTGGAAGAATGGCTTCCTCCGTCGCCCCAAAGATTGGGTCTAGCTCATCATGATGGAAACACGCCCAAAGTATGATTTCATTGCTCAAAATGTTCTTACAAGGATGAAAATATATGAAAACAGAGATTCGTAACACTTATAATTGTTACAAGTGATACTGTTACAAAACGATAATAAGAAACTGTCGCTGACACTGTAGCGCTGCGACCCTCTGTTGATTGTCGTTGTCACTGTTGATGAACGACAGTTATATTGGGTCTAAAGTTCTTCGTGTTCTTCACTACACCGGCAGAAAACTCGTCTCTGCAACTCTGGTTTTCCCGGCTATTTTTGTTCGAAACTGCTCCCAATTCCCTCTCTCTCTCTCTTCAGTGATACCCCAAGAGTCTATTTATACTCAACAGGGCGAACCAAATCCTCACCATTACTCCAAATAATCTTCATAACTCGGTATTGAAGAAAAATATTCTCGGGAATATTTTCTTCCCAGATTGAACTCCACATGCTATTTTCTCGTGCCAAACTACTACCAACACGTCTAGTCATCGTCCAGAAGTGGTTAAACATGCAGCAGGAACACGAAAACCTCTTGATCATACACTCAGAACTCGGAATGGAATAACCAAAACCTGAGATACCCTGATTTCCTCAACGCGGGAATCAAGCCAATTCTATCCGACAAAATAAACCATACCATTCTGTTAATACCAGTCACATCATCCCAAATATTCTCAGCTATTGACTCTCTCTAAAATGCCTTCAAAATCGCAACCCTAATCTGTCGGTTTTCTACTTCCATTTTCCTGCCAATTTTCAGAATTTCAAACGAGGAAGATGGGTGCTAAAGATGAATTTGGGCTACACATAGTCGTGGGTGCTGAGAATGAGGGTGCCCCTTATCCAAACTTGGAGTCCGCTTAGAAAATGTCCTCGGGGGAACCCCGAGCAAATATTTGAGCCGGAATTTCCAAAAATATTTATTTCCCAAAATTACCTAGAAACACATAAAACACCATAATAAGTACGAAATCGAGTACCAACAATACAAAAAATTGAGGACAACTTAGACACAAAAATGTGTCTATCAAATACCCCCAAACTTATTATTTGCTAGTCCTCGAGCAAAACTAATCTAGAAAAATAAAATCCAATTCTAACTCACTAGGTGGCCCTAGTGACCGAGTTAATCTCGGGAGGGTTTACCAGAGGTGTACCCACAAAACCTTTAATCCATACCCTAGCTATCTACGCAGAACCTTGGAAGGCATTAAAGAATCTCGTTGGTTGGTATACTCTCATTGACTACAAGAGGAAGTACCCTGATGCGAAATTCCAATTACTGTATATGAGTTTGCACTCAAGCATACTAAAATTCATATATAAGTGACAGAGCTCTACTCAGATAGTTTCTGGACATCATAACCGGAGTTAACCAATCACATGGAAAGATTAAGAAGATGGATGTAGAGAAAAACATAGATGGTTTTGATGTTGACTAAGGTGAACGGTGTTTCCCATATCTGTCTGAAGGCCACTACCAGGATACCGGTCTGACTAACATCAACACAACTGGCATATACAAGAGCACCAATGGTCGACTTTATTGAATTTATTCCGGTTGGTCTGATGGTCTGGTCTCAATTTCTTTTTCTTTTCTTTTTCATTTTTTTTTTCATTTTTTTTGGTATCTCAATCACTCTATTTCACCCTAGCAATGGTAACAACTTGAATCGTGTGCCCCATCAAATCACTTAGAAACATATTTAAAAGAAAATAAAAACAGAAGTGAAAAGGATTCAACGAGATCTGGCGAAACTGCCATTTTTTTTTCCTAACACCTGAGCTCTGTGCTTTTATGAATAGACTCTATTTAGATGTTTCCATCCAACTCAGATTGGTTCCTCAAATCCTACAACCAAGATGCTTCCATCCACTTAGATTGATTAGTGTCATCCTTAATAAACATAAATTTCTAGGCTCTGGAGTTTATTATGCAACTAAAAGTTTCTCCCATACCCCAAACTTAAATATAATATTGTCCTCAATGTTCTAAAGATGAAATTAAAAAACATGAACAAGGATAAACTGTTACCACTTGAGGGGAAAAAAATAAGGAAGGATATTACCGTGTCGCATGAAGAAGGTTTACCTCCCTAGGAGTGCTAAGTTTAAAGTCTTCGGCCAGACATCAAATACCACAAAAAGTATTGTCACCTTCCAAAGTCATATACCAATAGCCGAAATAGCTGCGGGTCCTCGGAACCAAATAGAGCTGACACAAATATAGAACTACCATCTTGGATTAGAAAAATGAACAAACGTAGCACAACCTTATCTAGGAATTTTCTCAAGACAACTAGATTTATCAGGGGTGTCCCTATGGGCTCTATATGAGTGTCTATAAAGACAGGTTCGGCCAAATGACATGTCTCTAATAACTGGATTTCCTCATGGACAGTATCTGGAGGATCGGGTAGCAGAGTTTGAAGAAACTAAAGTAATACCTTAGAGGCACAAAGATCGAGTCCCAAGTTAGGGACTTCAATTAGGGATACTTGAGGATCACTAGAATCATCATTACCCCCAAACTTAGGGTGAACACTATCCTCAAATGGACCAAAATCTATGGGATGGATTCTAGGGTCCATAAAGTCAACACAATGTCTAACTTCTTTTGGGGACTGGTCATCTAAACGAACGACATCATCGTATAAAGGATTATCAAAGAAAATATCTATCATAGTCTCATCAACTAAGGTGTTCGTCATGATTATCTCCTCCGAATCACTAAAGGGTTCCTCAAATAATGGATTATCAAACACACTGCAGCTTAACAGATCAGGAGCTAAAGTGTCAATCATGTTCACCACTTCTAAATCATCTATTTCAGAAGACTTAATAACATTAAATACATTTAACTCAGTAGTCATATTACCAAAAGATATGTTCATAAGTCTGGTTCTATAATTGATGACAACATTAGATGTGGCTAAGAATGAGCGACCTAAAATTATCGGGATTTGAGTACTTAGGTCCTGAACAGGCTGGGTATCTAGAACAACAAAATCCACTGGGTATATAAACCTATCGACCTCAATAAGAACATCTTCTATGACACCACGAGGCACTTTGACAGACCTATCAGCTAATTGAAGTGTCATTTTGGTCGGTTTCAACTTACCAAGACCTAGCTGGGTGTATACATGATACAGAAGTAAGTTAACACTAGATCCTAAGTCAAGTAATTCCTTATCGATCATGTGATTACCAATCTCACAAGATATGGTGGGACATCCAGGGTCCTTATACTTAGGGGGTGTTTGGTTTAGAAGAATTGAACTTACTTTCCCAGCTAAAAAGGCTTTCTTATGAACATTAAGCTTACGCTTTCGTGTACAAAGATATTTAAGGAACTTGGCATAAGAAGGCATTTGCCTAATTGCTTCTAATAACGGAATTTTGATGTTCACCTGCCTAAATGTTTCCATTATCTCGTTAAAAATCGACTCCTTCTTTGTTGGGGCTAACAACTGAGGATATGGGGCTCTAGGCACAAAGGTAGTCCTATCAGGAATTTGTTGGGAATCCTTAGAGAATGTTTCAGTTTCCTCAGCTACGGGATCCTCCTCTTGGGGAGTAGAAGGTGAAACTACACTATGTCCACTAGGCATGGATACCTTATTGTATACTGTTTTACCGCTCCTAAGGGTTTTTATCGAGTTCACATGGTTTGATGATTTCTCACCAACTAAAGATATTTGATGGACCCTCCTAGGATTGGGTTGAGTTTGACTAGGAAACTTACCTTTTTCTCTCAAAGACTCACTTATCTGACTAACCTGGGTTTTCAACTCGGAAATAGCTTGAGAGTTAGCATAACCTATATTTTTACTTTTTTCTATCCCTTGCGCAACCATTTGGTTGACCTTTTCAGAGATTTTAATAAACGAGGCAAGAGTCTCCTCTAAACTTGTGATCTTTTTATCTGAAGGGTTCTGAGTTTGTGCTGATCCTGAAAGATTCTTACTGTAGCCAAAACCTGGGGGGAAAACCTGAGAGTTACTAGACTGACCTGGACTTTGGCTCTTAGGCCAAGAAAGGTTTGGATGGTTTCTCCAACCAGGGTTATACGTTTCTGAATATGGGTCAAACTTCTGATGGTTCTCAAATCTACTGTTGTAAAGAGCATTGGCCTGCTCTTCAATTGTCTGGCCTTCCCAAAAAGGCTCTATTTACCATTGGTTTGACTTAGTTCTAAAACTTCTAACCTCTTTGCTATAGCAGCAATTTTGGCATCAGACTCATAAGATCCTTTTACCCTATTGACATTTCCCATACTTAGAAGAATTTTTTTCTGGGGCTCCCTACTGTTTTCCCATTGTTGGGTATTTTTCGGCGATTTCATTCAAAAATGTCATCGCATGATCAACAGTTTTATTTTCAAACCCACCAGTGCACAAAGACTCAACCATGGTAGTTGTCAAATAATCTAAACCCTCATAAAGGATCTGAACTAGCCTAACCTTCTCTAAACCATGGTAAGGACATTCAGATAACAAGTCATTCCTTTCCAAATACCTATATAGAGATTCTCCGTCTTGTTAAGAAAAAGTACAGATTTGCGTCCTAATAGACGATGTTTTATGCCTAGGGAAAAACTTCTGTAACAAGGCGGATGTAAGTTGGTCATAGGTTTCAATAGACTCAGAAGGCAAACTATATAGCCAAGATTTGGCTTTATCTTTCAGGGAAAAGGGGAATAACCTAAGTTTCAGAGCATCATCATCTAGGTTTTTAATCTTCAGAGTACTACAAACTTCCTCAAATTCCCTAATATGAAAATAGGGGTTTTCATTTTCTTTCCCTAAAAAGAATGGGAGCATTTGTAGGGTCCCAGGTTTCAGTTCATAATTTGTCGCGGTTTCAGCTAACTTGATACATGACGGACGAGAGGTCCTAGTAGGGTTTAACAAAGCTTTCAAAGTAGTCATTTTTGGCACTATCAAAAGACTAGGAGTGCTTTCTTCACTAAGTGTCAAGTTTTCAAAGCTGAAGTTTCCGAAAACAGGGCTCTCAAAAGAAGGGTCTTCGAGATCCCCGCCTTCATAAGAAGAACTACTAGGTTTTTCACTAATCAAACGACCTAGAATGTCTCTTGTCCAAGCCCGGTATCTAATGACCTCGGGCATACACTAGAAGAAACAAAAAACAAAATAAAAATCCTAAGGAAGGGAGGTTATATGCAAACACTCAACAGTCTGACTCCACCAAAAGAAACCTAAATATTTATAGCAAATAACAAGCATGATGGATCTACTTAGATTGTTTCTAGACCAGATTCTACTCTTCCAAGAGGCAACTAGGTACAATTTTAGCCAACCTCGTAGGACGATCCGAATAAAGTAAGTCGAAGAGAAGCAGGAGAATCTCAGAGGATCTTTGATACCCCCGCCTCTTTGGCAACGCTTTCCTGGGTTACAAGGCGTCTCTAATCGACTTCCAGTAATCTTCCTGAACTTTGAGCTAGACTAACAAGATACCCAATACGATCCTTTTGAACGACTTTCTATAAGCTCGTTACCCTATCAGTTTCGTTCTAGTCAGTATTTTGGGCTTGGGTTCGCGTTTGGTATCGTTTTCCTAAAGAGGGCAAGAAGAGAACGGTGATGAAATCTGAACCCTTATCTTGTATGGCCAGTCCTTGCCCTTTACTAGGAAACTAAAGCAGCCGTATTCAGTTCCTCGACATATATGCAAACTAAGGAATACAATAACCCACTGACAGGGTATTTGCGGGTGTTTCGAAAAACTTACCTCCCGTACCAGACGGGCTAAGAACCGTTGTAGTCGACTCGGACCACGACTTCTATGTCTGCAAACAGTTTATATTTAAAACTACCCTTCCCTAGGGTTTAAAATAGATAAAATAATGTCCCAAAGTTTAAAGTCCAAAAATAAAGTGCAAAAGAAAAATACAATTACAAGAATATAAGATATCCTAATACAATCTAAAAATAATAAAATAAACTTTTTTTTTCGCTCTTTTCGCTTTGTCTTTGACTCCAAATCTTTAAGCATTCACCAAAAGCTTTGGAAATTTTTTCTTTTGATCCAAATTTCAAAATATGTAATACAAAGACAAAAACCTAAAAACGTAAAGAAGAACAAATAAAATAAAAACAAAAACCTAAAAAAATAAATCTAAAAACTCTAGCCTAAAAACAAGTCCGCATCGGCGGCGCAAAGAATTGATGGTATTTTTTACAATGTTGTAGTAATAGAGTTCGTTCAAGACTTGTGAAGATTGTGCTTTTAGATTTAAATTTTAAGAATAAGGAAAATAAAGCAAGTAAAAGTTGATGCAAAAATTAAATTAGAGAAACTGGGGCTCAGGATTTCACCATTCACCAATAGTCATGTTATTCAATGTTAATTTTTTTATCATGCAATTCTAAACAATATAACTCCAATTAAAATAAATTGTGATTCTAATCATTGCCTAAATTAGATTTTTAAAACATCAATTGTTAATCGCAAGCATGAAGTATCAAAAGTCCTAAACTAAGCATACTCCATCAAGAGAAAACACAACTAATTAATAAAAATCATTTACTCAATTTTCATTCGGTGCAAATAATCATAAAAGAATTGCATAAATAATTTTAAATAAATTTTTACCACATAATTATTGGAAGAATGACGTCCTCTGTCGCCCCAAGGATTGGGTCTAGCTCATCTTGATGGAAACACGCTCAAAGTATGATTTCATTGCTCAAAATGTGCTTACAAGGATGAAAATATATGAAAACAGAGATTCATAACACTTATAATTGTTACAAGTGATACGGTTACAGAACGATAATAAGAAACTGTCGCTGACACTGTAGCGCTGCGACCCTCTGTTGATTGTTGTTGTCACTGTTGATGAACGACAATTATATTAGGTCTAAAGTTCTTCCTGTTCTTCACTACACCAGCAGAAAACTCGTCTCTGCAACTCTGGTTTTCCCGGCTATTTTTGTTCGAAACTGCTCCCAATTCTCTCTCTCTCTCTTTAGTGATACCCAAGAGTCTATTTATACTCAACAGGGCGAACCAAATCCTCACCATTACTCCAAATAATCTTCATAACTCGGTATTGAAGAAAAATATTCTCGGGAATATTTTCTTCCCAGATTGAATTCCACATGCTGTTTTCTCTTTCCAAACTACTCCCAACACGTCTAGTCATCGTACAGAAGTGGTTAAACATGCAGCAGGAACACGAAAACATCTTGATCACACACTCAGAACTCGGAATGGACTAACCAAAACCCGAGATACCCTGATTTCCTCAACGCGAGAATCTAGCCAATTCTATCCGACAAAATAAACCATACCATGTCTGTTAATACCAGTCACATCATCCCAATAATTCTCAGCTATTGAGCCTCTCTAAAATGCCTTCAAAATCGCAACTCTAATATGCCCATTTTTTACTTCTATTTTCCCGTCAATTTTCAGAATTTCAAATGAGGAAGATGGGTGCTAAAGATGAATTTGGGCTACACGTAGCCGTGGGTGCTGAGAATGAGGATGCCCCTTATCCAAACTTGGATTACGCTTAGCAAATGTCCTCTAGGGGTTCCCCGAGCAACTTTTTGAGCCGAAATTTCCAAAAATATTTACTTCCCAAAAATACCTAGAAACACATAAAACACCATAATAAGTACGAAATCGAGTACCAAGAATACACAAAATTGAGGACTACTTAGACACAAAAATGTGTTTATCACATATGACCCTGCTGACATTCTTGTTGCAAAGCAAAATTCCGACGGTTTGAATGCCATCATTCATGCCATTACCCCAGATCTTCAGCACCATGTGACTACGTGCACTCGGTCTAAAGATGCTTGGGATATCTTAGAAACCATATTTGAAGGGAATACCAATGAAAAGTAGGCAGGCTTCAAAACCTAAATTCCAACTGGGTGAACCTTCGTATGGCAGATGAAGATTCATTTGATGAGTTTAATCACAAAGTGTCTGAAATTGTTAATGCATCTTCTGCATTGGATAAGACTATTCCTGAAAAGGACATTGTGATGAAAATTCTCAGATCGCTACCATCCAGATACGATTCTAAGAAGCATGCCATCGTTGAGGGAAATAACCTTGATAATCTCTCCAGAAATATGTCGGTTGGGAAGTTAAAGATCTTTGATCATGAGCATACATCCAAATCTAGAAAGGATGTTGCTTTCAAAGCACAAAAGAACACTAAATTACTTGACAAAAGTAAAAGTGTTTGCATCTCTGAAGATGATCTTTCTGAGGCTGATTCATCAGATGAAGATCTTGACAAGTCAGTCTCTTTGATCACAAGACAGTTTAGAGATCTTATATTGAAGATAAGTAAATGGTTCTCCAGAGATAAACCTAGGTCACCAGTTAAACCTCACAATCGTGTTCCTCCTAAAAACAAGGATGATGACGAGGCTGATGATGAAGACATGCCACAATGCTTTAAGTGTAAAGGTTTTGGTCATTTTGCAAATGAGTGTCCGAACCGCAGGAAATACACTGGGAACAAAGGTTTTGATGCAACTCTTGATGAAATGTCTGATCACTATGATTCTGATGAACACGAAAAATCAAGTGATGCACTTCTTTGTGAAGATATTGATTTTGATAATTGTAGAAATATATACATCAATCTTGATATTCTTTCAAATGAACACTCATCCAATCTGGAAGAAAAAATTGACCTTTCTGTTGGAAACTCTCTGTTTAATTTTTCAGGTTCCACTATGTGTCTAGCTGCTTACACGTCTTGGGCGTATGAATCATCTTCCAGGTTGACATGCTCTTATTGTTCACTCAAAGGTTATGAACTTTCAAAGTGTTTCAAGTACAAACACAAAAAAAGGTATGTCAACAAACTTCAAAGAAGATCAAATCGATTAGCAAACAAGCTCAAACTTGTTCAAAAAACCGCCAAGGTATGTAAGATTTTATCTTCTTCGAAGAAGTTAGTTTCCAAGGATAATACAAGACCACTAGAGAAGAAAGTATGGTCTAAACAGTCTAAGACACGGGGTTCTATGAATTCCTTTCAAAAAGGTTATGGTGGACAGATTTTTGTTCACCACAGCACAACTTGATTGTGTTGT
Source organism: Papaver somniferum (assembly GCF_003573695.1). Lineage (NCBI taxonomy): Eukaryota > Viridiplantae > Streptophyta > Magnoliopsida > Ranunculales > Papaveraceae > Papaver > Papaver somniferum. The sequence continues at coordinate 13,427,571 of NC_039367.1, read as the reverse complement.
TTGGTGCATCTTGTCTCATGTGCCTGATCAAAAGAGACAAGATTGTGCACACCCCAGGCTTTAGGAAAAGAGAAAAAAAAAATTTCATCTTGTTTTTCTCTTTTTATCTTTTCTATTTTGCAAGTTGGAATTCTTCCTTATCTAATTGATATTGGAAGGGACTTCCTTGTTCAATCAATAAAAGAGGGTTATTCTCGACAATTCTACCTTTTTTTTACGGTTGAGAGTTGTGCGTGTATAAACCTGAGTGTTTAAAGGTTTCGTAACCCTACATTCCTTTTTCCTTCTCTGAAACTCTTTTCTTAAGACTGTGGTCGGTCGTCAGCCGACGCAAAAATAATTTAAGTTCTTTCACTTCACAGTTATAAATAATAGTATAGTTATAAGAACAGATTCATTCCACAGGGAGATATGGGTTGCTACGTATTTGAAAACTTAAGTAACTTGGGGGGAATTTTTGATTTGAGTCTAAAATAATTAAACTAATAATAATAGCAAAGAATCAATAAATTGAGAATACTGGTTAAGGTTTCATCATCAATCATAATACATGCACTTCGACTAATAACTAGTGTTGTTACTCATTCATTCATTATCAAGAGTCCTAAAGTACCCCATCGAGAGCATACTCCGGTAAATTCCTTATATCATCACATACCATAACGATGAATATGTGAATACTTCTCATCGAACAACCTAATGCAACGAGCTATTAGGTTTAATCCTCCAAGAGCCTTAAGTTCTATGAATTAGACTAATCCATGCAATAGAAATACTACGAGTAAACTATTTAACATAGGTCAAGCTTATACTTGCAATCACACAAAGGTTTTGAATACAATTAGTAATCAGAATATGCTACTTATGACAAGGTTCATTAACAATTACGTATCTCAAAACCCTAATCTACCAATAGATATGCATTCATGGTCATTTAGTAGCGTTCCTAAATAAATAATCATACAATTATAAGTGCGCTAATAAATTGTAGAACAAGACAATAATGATTTGATTGAGATAACAAAACCAATATATTAATTTAGTGACATGTTTATAATATCCGACTACATCCTTAACCAATATGAAGTGTTTAGCTACTCATGGATGTAGAAACATCCATGATATATACATATAAGAAAAGTTTAGAGATATCGTTACGATTGAGGAACCGCTCTGAAACCCTAGTTTTTGATGTTTCTTCTCTCCAAGCTTAAAATTTCATGACCTAATGATGTGATATCATTTTACATAACCTAACACCTTTTTATAGGTTTACATTGCTTGGCCTTCACGTATAGGGTTCGGTTCAAGAACCCGACCCCAAATAACGAAATAACGAATCCAAACATGACCTTAGGCGTTCCAAGGTGTTAATACACGTTTTCCACTTTCTAAGTACATGAACCCAGTCCGCAAACTTCAAATTCCAGCAGAAATTTTCGGAACTAAAGTATGGAACCCGTCCGCGAACTTTGTTGTCTTCGGTATTCTATAAAAGCTTGTTTTGGCCACAACTTCTTCACCCGAACTCGGAATGACCTATTTCTTTTTTAATTATTTTTATCTTTCAATTATCTTCATGATGGTGATGAGAAATCCTTAATTTGAATGATTTAAGATTTGTCTTTGGCCCTTCTCTTGATTTTGAGTGTTTTGCTCCTTTTCGTCGCATTTCTTCCACTTCTCTTGGAATTGGGCACTTGGATACTTGGAATACTTCTCTTCCTAGCTATTTTCATCACTTTGTATCTCCTTTTTGGATGATTCACCTAATTGAGACAAACAAGAGAAAACAAGAGTAATAATACGAAAATATGCTAGAATAATAGCTTAAACAAGTATGGAACGGACACTAAAATCATATGAATTATGCACTTATCAAATTCCCACACACTTAGCTTTTTCTAGTCCTAGATAAAACTAAAATAAAACTAATCCTAAATACAACAACTCCATGTCGTGAGGATACAGTTTCTCTTAGCATGAATAACAGGCCTTTAAACCCCAATGTGTCCCTAGTGGACGAGTTATAGTCTCGTGAGGGATTACAAGAGGTATACCCACAAAACCTACTCCAATTTGTCGCCTTGAAAGAACCACTAAGGATAGACACAAAGAAAAAACCCAAATAATTAGCTTGCATATATTCTTTAGCTGCAAACATCCCACATACATTCCAATCCGCACACATAATCAATTACTTACGTATGTCATTCATCCTGATTGCAAAATTTTACTAAGATAGTCATTGTACTTGTTGCAACGTTTGTCACAACACTCGCATACTAAAATCACATGGATAGATAAGATAATGGAAATAGAAAAGTGAAGTGTGCAAATGTTGACTTAAGTGAAAGATGTTACCCACAATACTTGTATGAATGTTGTCAAAGGATCTTTATTTATAGCGCAATAGTTGAGAGAAGCACCCATTTAACTTGACCACATGATTAGATACTCTAAGCGCATGTTTCCTTTCAGCAGTATGTGATAGTTTCCTTGGATCCTGCGTTCCACGCTTTCTTAGGCGAAGGAGACAGGGACAACGTTTCACACATACTGCTATCTAAGCGTCAAGAACCTCATCAATAGTCTTTTTGACTTGCTATATAATGATGATATGGTTTTTATGTTTATCGACTACATGATTAGATACTCTAAGAGGATGTTCCTTTTCAGAAAATACGTGATAGTTTCCTTGGATCCTGCGTTCCACGCTTTCTTAGGCGACGGAGACAGGGACAACGTTTCACACGTATTACTATCCAAGTGTCGATAAATGAAGAGGAGACTTACATAAATGTTTTTTTTTTTAACTTCGGCTCACTCTTTGTGAGTGTAAGACAATTGTCTTATGGGGCTTTATATAAACTCAACCAATTATTACCTTGATACAACATCCACGACAGTATCAGGATCCCATCAAATCAGTTTAGAGAAACACATAACTGCAAAAATAAAAAGAAAGTGATTCAGTAATAATTAATTGCGAGGATGACTCTTTCAAATGACTACCATAGCTGAGTTTCGCATTCAATTATGAACGTATATATTTAAGGATTTTAGAACGATAAAGTGGAACTCAATCTATAACTGTAAGAACTGTTTCAACCTTAAAAGGTTTAGTGTGTCATCCTAAATATCTCATAATTAACTCCAAAAGATGAAGTCTCAAGAATGCAAGAAATAAAAGAGTATTATTTATCATGTGTATATGCAAATAGTATGATACTAAATTCTCCCCCACACTTGAACTCAACATTGTCCTCAATGTTCAAAACCGAAAGTTCTGATTTCTGACATAACAGCCCTGAAAAACTCGAAAACTGTACCAATGAGTAGGGAACTATGAAAAACATCCTAAAAGAATGTTGTTTGCCTACGTCTTTTCTATAATGTGTCAAAAGGGTACAGTGTTTCGATAAATTGTCTGATTTTTATGGCCTCCGGACTGTCTAATATGCAATCTGAAAAAGTTCTGTAAAAATACCGAAACTCAAATGTCCAGGCCTATCGCTCCAACTTAACAGACTCCGAAATCAGATTTTATTTTTGGAAAGTAAATATGAGTCTGTCCTCTTTAAAATTTTGGGTCAACCACTCAAATAGGACTCCGTATGAAGTCTCTAGAGAAAATTTGGTGACAAGTGCGCAGTCAGAATTTTCTGACGAGAATTCGTCAAAACTTTCATTATAGATATAGGACTTTGTAAAATCTAAGAAGGGAATGCAAGATATGATATGAAAAACTAAGAAAATTAAAAACAAAAGGGATAGAGATACAAAACCGATGGGTTGCCTCCCATTAAGCGCTTAGTTTAACGTCGTCAGCCCGACTGTAGACTCTTTGGCTACTCCTTAGCCTGCGTCTACGACATTAGCATGAACATCCGAATGAACATCGCTAGGATACCGCATTGCTCCAAAAATATTGAAGTGAATCTTTTCATCATCAAATTCCATAGTGAGCGTTCCTTTGTCAACATCAATAACGATTTTGGCCGTTTTCATGAAAGGCCTCCCCAATAATAGCGGTATAGATGCATCCGACCCGCTATCCATTTCCAATACAACGAAATCAGCTGGAAATACGAGTTGATTAACCTATACAAGCACATCTTCAATAATACCTCTAGGGTAAACATTAGTGTGATCAACTAGTTCAAGAACAATACGGGTTTCTTTCAAAGGACCCATATTTAAAGACTCATAAATAGATGCAGGCATAACATTAACTGATGCTCCTAAATCAAGCATAGATTTTCCGAACCTTTTATTACCAATCACAACAGGTATATCGAAACTACCAGGATCCTTGCGTTTAGGTGGAAGTTTCTTTTGTAGGATACCAGAAATGTTTTCCCCCACATTCATCACCTCATTACCTGTTAACCGTTTCTTCTTGGTGCATAGGCCTTTCAAAACTCTTGCGTACTTAGAAACCTGCCTAATTGCATCTATCAACGGGATATTAACATGAATCTTCTCGAGTACATCTAAAATCTCCTTGTCTTGTTCCACCTTTTTGTTAGCAAACCTGCCAAGAAAAGGTAAAGGGGGAGCGTAAGTAGAAACAAGAGGTTTAGAGTTCATTTTAGGTACCTCATCATTTTGGGAAGAGTCAGTAATTTCTTTCTCCAAAACCGACCCCTTGGGGTCTTTTCTTTTCTCAACATCTTCTGGTTGCACAGTTTGTGTACTACTTCTCAATGTCACAGCGTTGACAGAATCTCTTGGGTTAAGAGGTTGAGAAGGGAGTTTCCCAGTATTATGCGTCTCCAAATGGTTTAATCTACCTACCATGGTGCTCATTTGTGTCTGCAACTCCTTGATTGCAACATCAGTCGTTTGATGATTTTTTTTTCACCATTGTGGTTAGATTCTTCATCATAGCAAGCATCTCTGATGATTCTGAGTTTTGTACTGGTTGTGGTTGTTGTTGGAAACCACTAGGGCGATTAAAAACCGTCCCTGGAGCTGCTGCTTGCTTGTTTGCATAACTGAAGTTGGGATGATCTCTCCATCCTGGATTGTAAGTGTTGGAATAGGGATCATACTGTTGTCTCTGCTGATTCGGGAATACTGCATTCACTTGTTCAACTTCTTTCTCATAAAAACGAATGATTACTGAGGCCATTTTTTGTATCATCTTCTCCATATTACCAATCCTATGTTCTAAGTGCGGTGAAGAAGTAACCTCATTAACATTTCGACTCATTGACATACCTCTTGTGTTGAATTTCCGCGTGTTTGCAGCCATATTCTCGATCAATTCTGTTGCTTCATCAATGGTTTTGTTTGTCAAAGCACCACCACTAGATGCATCAATAATATTTCTCTCGGATTGGAGAAAACCTTCGTAAAAATACTGCACTATGAGTTGCTCAGAGATTTGATGATGTGGGCAGCTCGCTAACAACTTCTTGTACCGTTCCCAGTAGTCGTAAAGAGTCTCACCAGTAATGTGTTCAAACCCACTAATTTCTTTACGAATAGTTGCTTCTTTAGAGGCGGGAAACTACTTTTCTAAAAATGCTCTCTACATCTCGTTCCAATTTGTGATACTTCCAGGTGGAAGACCATTAAACCATTCTTCTGCAGAATCAATCAAAGAGAATGGAAAAACTGTCAGTAAAGCTCTTCCTAGATCAGTTTCAGTCGGCCTCAAACTTGTCAACCTATGTTGAAACAACAGTAAATGACGATTTGGATCGTCTCCTGGAAGCCTTTTGAACTTCTGTAACCAATGAATCAACTGAGATTTGAGCTCAATTGAATCTTCCAAGTTGACATACAACTTTTTTTGATCAAACGATGGGGATGTCAGATCTTTGAGTGTCCTCTTGGGAGGTAGAGGTGGTGGAGCAGCGTCATTTCCCTGGTTCCCTTGGTTTCCCTGGTTACCAGTGTTATTGTTGTTCGTTCCGCCAACCATCTCTTCTTGCTGTGAATTTCGAGGTTCTTGTAGTACTGTTCCTCTGCGAGTTGAAATTCCGCACCTTTGGTAATCCCAACGTTTGGGTGCCAGAGATCAAGTACCTGAAACAAGACTCTCAAAAATAAAATTAAAAACTAAAGTAAGAAATCAAAAACAAAGTAACAATCCGCTATGCCTCCCCGGCAGCGGCGCCAAAATTTGGTCGGTCGTCAGCCGACACAAAAATAATTTAAGTTCTTTCACTTCACAGTTATAAATAATAGTATAGTTATAAGAACAAATTCGTTCCACAGGGAGATATGGGTTGTTATTCGTATTTGAAAACTTAATTAACCTGGGGGAATTTTTGATTTGAGTCTAAAATAATTAAACCAATAATAATAGCAAAGAATGAATAAAGAGAATCAATAAGTTGAGAATAATGGTTAAGGGTTCATCAACAACCATAATACATGCACTTCGACTAATAACTAGTGTTGTCACTCAATCATTCATTATCAAGAGTCCTAAAGTACCCCATCGAGAGCATACTCCGGTAAATTCCTTATATCATCACATACCATAATGATGAATATGTGAATACTTCTCATCGAACAACCTAATGCAACGTGTTATTAGGTTTAATCCTCCAAGAGCCTTAAGTTCTATGAATTAAACTAATCCATGCAATAGAAATACTACGAGTAAACTATTTAACATAGGTCAAGCTTCTACTTGCAATCACACAAAGGTTTTGAATGCAACTAGTAATCACAATATGCTACTTATGACAAGGTTCATCAACGATTACGTATCTCAAAACCCTAATCTAGCAATAGATATGCATTCATGGTCATTTAGTAGCGCTCCTAAACAAACAATCATACAATCATACACGATAATAAATTGTAGAACAAGACAATAATGATTTTATTGAGATAACAAAACCAATATATTAATTTAGTGACATGTTTATAATATCCGACTACATCCTTAACCAATATGAAGTGGTTAGTGATGGTATTTTCACAATTGAGTTGTAGAAGTGGTAAGTAATGGTTCGTTCAAGACTTGTGAAAGCAGATTTTTTAGACTTCAATTTTATAAATGATAGTAATAAACTCAAATAAAAAGGTGATGTGAATTTTTTGGAGAGACTAGGGCTAGGATTCCACCATTGGTCGATATTAGTGATTTAATAAAACAATAATTTCACAACTCAGCATTCAAATTTATTCTAATAGTATTGCCTAGACATGTAGATTTTTAAAAGAATAGATGTTAATCCAAGCATAGAATATCAAAACTCTAAAGCAAGCATATTCAATCAAGAGAAAATACACCTAACTAATCAAAATCATATAATCCATTTTTAGTTCAATGCAAAAATCATAATAGAATTGCTATAATTAATTTAAAATAAAGATATATCACTTTTACCGGAACAACAGCTTCCTCCACCGCCCCAAGGATTGGGTTTAGCTCTTCATCATGATGAAAAAACACTCAAAAAGATAATTCATTGCTCAAAAGGTGTTTACAAGGATGATAATATGGGAGAAAATAATTAAAAACAGATTTGTAACACTTATTTCTGTTACAAATCAGCTGTTACAAAGAACGATAAATGAGTATTGTCGCTGTTACTATATCAAATAAGACTGTCGCGCAACAGTCGCTGAGACTGTAGCTTCTAAGACCCACGATTGTGTGTCGTTATCACTGTTGATAAATGACTGTCTTGGTTGGTCTGTTCTTCGTGTTCTTCAGCTATGCAGCAGAAGAAATGGCGTTTCCTGCAACTTTGATTTCTCGACTCTCTGTTCGTTCTAACTGCTCCCCAAACTCTCTATTCCCTTCTATGCTACCTCAACACTATTTATAACCCAACAACATCCAAAAATCTCTCTTAATAACTCCGATCAATCTACATTCTTTATTTGCAGGTCACGGGAATAATCCAGCTTTTCTTCCCTTTTTTTATCTCTTCTACACGTCTTCTCCAGTTGTATAATATCTCTCCCAATCAATGGTATAAAATCTAGAGAATATATCATCCCTAGACTGCACTTAACGTTCGTATAAAAATCACCAGAAAATCAACCATAAACCCCGTAATATTTCTTCCTTGTTTTATCGAGAATCAACCCAAATCTTCCCTTATTCGCGTGCATGAATCAATTACCTTCCCTGTTTTAGTGAAACAGGATTATTCCAAGTCAAATCCGAGAGAAACTCGGCAAAACTCACGTCCAATTCTTGCCCTTAAATTTGCGCAGCGGCAAACTCTATTTTCCCGCCAAAACAAGGTGAAGAATAAAGACACCCCCTATCCATAGTAGGGGTGCGAATAGTAGATGCCCAACTGAGGTTCCCCTTAGCCGAAACTGGGGTCCGAATAGCAAATCTCCTCCGGGGGTCCAAATAGCACTTTTCCAGCAACTTTTTCCACACAAGTGTATTTCTCTAAAAACACCTACAAACACATAAAATACCATAATAAGCACACAATCGAGTACCAACAATACATACATTGAGGACAAATCAGACACAAAAATGTGTCTATCAAAATACCCCCAAACTTATTATTTGCTAGTCCTCGAGCAAAAATAATCTAGAAAATAAAATAACTACACTTAGCACGTGCAGCAAGCCGTTAAACCGCTAGGTGGCCCTAGCGGCGGAGTGTTGTCTCCGGAGGGTTTACCAGAGGTGTACCCACAAAACCTTTACTCCAGACCCTAGCTATCCACGCAGAACCTTGGAAAGCACTAAAGAATCTCCTTGGTTGGCATACAATCATTGACTATAGGAGGAAGTACCCTGATGCGAAATTCCAATTGTTGTACACGAGTTTGCACTCAGCATACTAAAATTCATATATAAGTGACAGAGCTCTACTCAGATAGTCGCACTATGGACATCAATATCCGGAGTTAAAACTAATCACATGGATAGATCAAGAAGATGGATATATAAAAACATAGATGGTTTTGATGTTTACTAGGTGAACGGTGTTTCTCATATCTGTCTGAAGGCCTCCGCCAAAATGAACCTATCCTAATGGACTGAGATACCGGTCTGACTAATATCAACACACTGGCATATACAAGGGTACCAGTGGTCGATAATCCTAACTCTAGGTCAACACAACTGGCATATACAAGGGTTCCAGTGGTCGACTTTATTGAATTTATTCCAGTTGGTTTGATGGTCTGGTCTCTTTTTTTTGTATCTCAATCACTCTAATTCACCCTAGCATTGGTAACAACTTGAATCGTGAGCCCCACCTAATCACTTAGAGAAACATAGTATAAAAACAAAACAAAATAAAAACAGAAGTGAAAAGGACTCAACGAGATATGGTGAAACTATCATGTTATTTCTAACACCTGAGCCACCTGAGCTCTGTGCTTTTATGAATAGACTCTTAGATGTTGCCATCTAGTCAGATTGGTTCCTCAACTCCTACAACCAAAATGCTTCCATCCACTTAGATTGGTTAGTGCCATCCTTAATAGGGATAAATTTCTAGGCTCTGCAGTTTATTTATTGCAACGAAAAGGTAACAAAAAGTTCTACCCACCCCCAAACTTAAATCTAACATTGTCCTCAATGTTTCTAATCAAAGAACAGTACCAAAAATATAAGTAACATGAGGAAACTTAAATCTAACATTATCATAACCGGAGTCAACCAATCACATGGAAAGATTAAGAAGATGGATAAAGAGAAAAGTAGATGGTTTAAAGTGAACGGTGTTTCCCATATCTGTCTGAAGGCCTCTGCCAAAGCGAACCTATCCTAATGGACTGCGATAGTGGTCTGGACTAATACCAACACACTGGAATATACAAGGGAACCAGTGGTAGATAAACCTAACTCTAGGTCAACACAACTGGCATATACAAGGGCATCAGTGGTCGACTTTATTGAATTTATTCCGGTTGGTCTGGTCTTTTTTTTTTTTTTTTGTATCTCAATCACCCTAATTCACCATAACAAAGGTAACAAATTGAATCGTGTGCCCCACCAAATCACTTAAAAAATAAAAACAGAAGGATTAGGATTCAACGAGATATGGCGAAACTACCATGTTTTTTTTTTAATTCTAACACCTGAGATCTGTGCTTTTATGAATAGACTCTTTATATGTTTCCATATAATCAGATTGGTTCCTCAACTCCTACAAACCAAGATGTTCCCATCCACTTAGATTGGTTAGTGCCAACCTTAATAAGCATAAATTTCTAGGCTCTAGAGTTTATTTATTGTAACTAACAAAAAGTTTCTTCCCCACCCCAAACTTAAATCTAACATTGTCCTCAATGTTCTAAAGATGAAATTAAAAGCATGAAAAAGGAGAAACTATTACCACTTGATGGATGGAAAAAGAAATAAGGAAGGATATTACCGTAAGCATGAGCATGGGTGCCTCCCAGAAAATGCTAAATTTAAAGTCTTTAGCTGGAAATCAAATACCTCAAAAAGGGTTGTCACCTTCCAAAGTCATATACCAATAGCCGAAATAGTTGCGGGTCCCCAGAACCAAATAGAGCAGACACAAAAGAAAGACTACCATCTTGAATTAAAAAAATGAGCTGACGGAGCATAACTTTATCTAGGGATTTCATCAAGGAAACTAGATTTATCTGGGGTGTCTCTTTGGGCTCTATATAAGTGTCCAGGAAAACAGGTTCAACCGAATGACATGTCTTTAAGAATTGGGTTTCTTCATGGACAGTATCTGGAGGATCGAGTAGCAGAGTTTGAAGAAACTCAAGTAGTATCTTAGACGCACAAAGCTCGAGTCCCAAGTTAGGGACTTCAACTAGGGATACATGACAATCATTAGAGTCATCATTACCCCCAAACTTAGGGTGATCAATATCCTCAAATGGACCAAAATCTATGGGATGGGTTCTAGGTTCCATAAAGTCAGCACAGATACTAGCTTCTTTTGGGGACTGTTCATCTAAATGAACAACATCCTCATATAATGGATTATCAAAGAAAATCTCTAGCATAGGCTCATAAACTAAGGTGTTCTCCATGGTTACATCCTCCGAAGCACTGAAAGGTTCATCAAATAATGGATTATCAAACATAGTGCAGGCTAAAGGATCATGAACTAGAGTGCTAATCATGTTCAACACTTCTAAATATCTATCTCAGAAGACTTAATGACATTAAAGATATTTAGCTCAATAGTCATATTACCAAAAGATATGTTCATAAGTCCGGTATTTGAGCACTTGGGTCCTGAACAGGCTGGGTATCTAAAACAACAAAATCCAGTGGGTATATGAACCTATCAACCTCAATAAGAACATCTTCTATGACACCACGAGGCACTTTGACAGACCTATCAGCTAACTGAAGTGTCATTTTGGTCGGTTTCAACTTACCAAGTCCTAGCTGGGTATACACATGGTATGGGAGTAAGTTAACACTAGATCCTAAGTCAAGCAATGCCTTATAAACTACATGATTACCAATCACACAAGATATGGTGGGGCATCCAGGGTCCTTATACTTAGGGGGTGTTTGGTTCAGAAGAATTGAACTTACTTGACCAGCTAAAAAGGCTTTCTTATGGACATTCAGCTTACGCTTTCGTGTACAAAGATTTTTAAGGAATTTAGCATAAGCGGGCATCTTCCTAATTGCTTCTAATAATGGAATGTTGATGTTCACCTGCTTAAATGTTTCCATTATCTTGTTGAAAGTCGACTCCTTCTTTGTTGGGTCTAACAAATGTGGATATGGGGCTCTAGGCACATAGGTAGTCTTATCAGGAATTTCTTGGGACTCCTTAGAAATTTTTTCAGTTTCCTCAGCTATGGGCTCCTCTTAGGAAGTAGAAGGTGGAACTACAGTATGTCCACTAGGCAT